>NC_046167.1:76396114-76561114 GCF_011064425.1 Rattus rattus
GAACTCAGGGCCTTGCGCTTGCTAGGCAAGTGCTCTACCGCTGAGCTAAATCCCCAACCCCAGCTACAAATATTAATTTTGAACTTTGCACTGTCTGATTTAAGAGCTACATGTCTCATCTAATATATTACTGTACTAATATGATACTGTCCCCATTTTTCAGATGAAGAGGTAACATCCCCCGACCACACAGCTAATGAGCCTCACTGGCCGCTCTACAGCCTGTGATCTATCTCCTTGTGTTGCAACTCTTTTCAGATTATAACATGTGTTTTATATGTTGGAATTACATCAAATTAGCCTGAACATGTGCTTTGTCAGAAAGTCTTTAATGGCTAAGAGCGCCTCAGCTTCTGTTTTCCTGGGAGTTTAGTTAAAGTACCACAGGCCAAGTCATTACACATGGATTATCATCAGTTGGTAGAACAGCTGTCTTGGGTTTGGGTTTTGAAGCCTCATAGCAATCTTGACTGCCTTTCTTTGATGGTTTTCCCCACCATACCTAGGGAGCAGGCAGCAGGAAGGTTAACACTGGTTCCATGGCTTTTTCATCTCACACAGCTCCTGGGGGGAGGAGGGGTGAAGAGGGAGGGACGGCCCTGCATATTTCTGGGGTAGACCCAGCAGCTCTTTCCACTGCTCTCTGCAGCTGAGCACCAGGTCAAAACTGCCCTCTCTACTTCTACTCAAGAACAATTCACAAGGCGAGTCCCTCTTGCAGCTCGTTTTGAGGGACAGAACAGCAGCCAGAGCTTGTTCTGGGCCCAGCTTTCAGCACTGGTGCTGTGGTGAAAGGCAGACGACCCCTGTGTCTTTCTTTAGAGTAGCTCACTGTCTTCTCCTTAAGATAGATCAACAGAGTGCACCATAAGTCTCTTGTGTCCAGCTCGACTCTCACCTCGTTTTAACAGCTATCTCCAACTGCCAGCCTAGTCTGTTTCACAGAAGGGAAAGCACTGGTGAGGGAAGGCACTGGCGAGGGAAGGCACTGGCGAGGGAAGGCACTGGCGAGGGAAGGCACTGGCGAGGGAAGGCACTGGCGAGGGAAGGCACTGGCGAGGGAAGGCACTGGCGAGGGAAGGCACTGGTGAGGGAAAGCACTGGCGAGGGAAGGCACTGGTGAGGGAAAGCGCTGCTGAAAAGCTGAGGGAGTGGGGATGGGAGTGGTGGTAGCAGGAGTCTGTGACACCCAGTTAATGGCCTTGTTATTATACTGTCCTTCATTATTCCACATTTACAAACACCATTTCATACAATTCTTGAACTGGACATGAAATAGTCACAGGAAGCACACGAGTGAACATGCAGGAGCCCTGAGCTGAAAAACACCCCCAACACAGAGCTCTGCCTCAGTGGCTCAGTGGTGGCTTCGGAGGCCACTTCCTTTGCCCAGCATGGAGATAAGGGAGAAAGCAAAGGCTGCTGCTTTAGGCTGCCAAGCCACTCCAGTGGACACGTCACAGTCCTGACAATTATTAGCAGCCAGTCCTCCTCCCTGGACCTGTGAAAATATTTACAGAGGAATTCTTGGCCAAGACTCCATCCTTAGACTTCTTTCCCCACACAGGTGAAAGGCATAAATTCATACTTGGCAGGAATTGTATAAATAACACAGTTGCCCTGTTAGAAAATAAGAAAGGAAATACTGATTAAAATGTCAATTTAGCAAAATGAGTCTACCTTCTGAATCTTGGAATAATTTCTGGCTCAAAAATTTTCTGGATGCCTTTCTGGACCCTTTAAAAACATCCAGAGATTTCCACCTCCAGCTTTTGGTCACAGCATGTGTTATTGTGAATGTGAAGAGCGTCCATGACTCTTGTCTTCATCGCAGGGAATCCTAGTAGGCTGGCACCAGCCTGTATTTCTGCTGCTGACTGTACATGTTTCAAGATACAGTGGCAGAACTGCTGCAATTATGCAAGCCTCACAGCATGGGGAAGTGCTTCCACATTCATGGACAAGAAGACCTCAGATCAGCGTCCAGTATTATCAAAATAAAGCAACACCACTTCCCTGTGGCATTGAAAACGCAGCATTTCTTTGGTTGCTGCTTGTTACTACTTTTTCCCTGCCTCCTCCCATTTTGGACCTTCCTGCAAAGTGTGAAGGCATCAGTTTTCTTGACAATGACCCTGTATGCTGAGCACTGCTTCTGAGAATGTTCAAGTTGATGTCAATTACATACTTAGTGTTGTGTAACACTTCTAAATATTGTACAATCACACTTAACGATTCACAGCAAACTTTCTTTTTTGAAGTGAGGGTCTTATTATGTAGCCCTGGCTGTCCTGGAACTCTCTGTGTAGACAGGGCTAGGCTAGAATTACAGAACTCAAGACATGCTCCTGATTTTTCTGCCTCCCAGGTGCTGGAATTAAAGGTATGTCACCATGGTTGGCCTTTATTTCTATTCAATGTTCAAGGAAATCCATTTTCTTCCTTGATTGTAAAATAAAATTTAGTTCTTTCCCATATGCTTTGGATCTCATTTTGCCTGTTTGTGAAGAGAAGCCATATCCCACATTCACAGTATAGACAGGAAGGGACGTACTGAGTCACTACTGTAGTCTGTCATCCTCCACTGAGAGCAAAGCTTCTCATTTAACCATGCATCATGGCTGTAACATGACAGGATCCTGGCTCATGATACAGTGTTCTACCTACAATTCATCAGACCCCAAAGAAACATGGGATAAGCTGGTTTGTTTTGTTTTGTTAGTTTGTTTGGCTGGTTGGTTTTTTTTTGTTGTTGTAGTTTTTTGTTGTTGTTTTTGTTTTTTAATGATGTTGCTTGAAAAGGTATTAACTATTATCTTGCCCTTTATTGATTTATTGAACACATAAATATAATTAACAGACCAAAGGAAGGTAACTTTGATTTTTCACACTGATGAACAGACCATGAAGTGGGTATAACTAGTTCTCTCCGGGTTAATTAGGAAAAGTTTCCAGAAAGTTCCCAGGTTCCCTGAGTGCTCCTGTGGCTGTACCTGGTGGAGCTGCCTTCTGGCTCCAAGGTACTTCCAAGAGGGATGTGCAGAGGCCAGTTCCTAAGAACTCTGGAGCCAGAGCTTTAAAATAATACTCTTAGTCAAGAGGCAGAAAATGCTGTTTTTCCTGTTCATTTTAAAATAAGAGTAATAAAAATGGAGGTTTAGAGAATGCATTCAATTATTTCCAACAGGGAGGTTTCTCCTAAGTTTCCTTTGGCTGTTAAGCCAAAGCATTTTTGACACATAATTGGACCAGAAATGGTGCTCCTGGAATCCATCAGCCAGCATTCCCACCCAGTAATTAGGTGATTCATTTTCATTTTTTCCACCCTGTATCCTTCCCCCACCCTTCCCTTATTGCTTTTTTTTCTTTGGATCATCTATACTGCGGCTATCCTGCTTTATTTATTCATTTGTGACTCATGGCCCTGGTGGATTTCCTCCTGCCTCTCCTGGGCTCTGGATTCCTTTTTACAGACCTTCCTGCCTCTACTTGACCATCTTGCAAGTTAGAACACTCTCTAGAGGCCTCTTGACTTCCAGCTTCCACCACCTTACAGTGTCCCTGGCAAGTCCTAGACCACTGAGCTCTACCCAGTCCTGTGATATATTCCATTTCCTCTAAAGTTCTAAGGTAGCAGCATTCACAGCCACATGGTTATCACTAAGTCCTGTCTGCTAGTCGTTCACATCTGTCTCTGAGGCTGAGAAAGCAGCTACTCCAGGACAGGGATTGTTACATACAACTCTTGGAAAACAGAACAACAGGATGAACTGAACCAGACCACATATCTCACACAGCTACATGATACCCCCTCTTTGGAGGTAACAGGGGTAAAGTGAGGTATAAATTATTCCACTACTTATGGAAGTGCCTGGCTGGCAAAGCCATGATGATCAATAAAGAAGCATTTCTACTGCCTTGTCAGTTAGTGCCCCAACATTGTGTGGAAAGTAGGTCCCACATCTTTGCAGGCATTCTGAGTAGATGAACAGATGTGCCCTGACTCTTAAGTATCCTTTTGCCATGCACATCCTGACTCACCAGTGAAGTCCAACCTGCCTTGGGTTCAGTCTCCACTTCCATAAAGTAAAGCTGTTATATAAAGACTTTTAAAGCCACCAAACTAACCAAAGCAAGACTGAAGACAGACTAGTGCCTCCATGCAGATATCCACCAGAGAATGTGCTATCTGCCCTGGCTCTGACTTATTTTAAATGTGTTCCACTTGGAGGGTAACTTATTCAATATATTCAGGCAAGTGTCACCTCTGTAAGACCCAAAGAGGAAAAAATGCTATGGAATTCTGAGACCCATCTTTACTGTCCTGTAGATGTCAATAACTACTCAACACTAGTAGGAAACTTGTCTTATTTCTTTTAACTCTGTAGATATGAGGAGACTAACTGAACTTCAGTCAGTACCAGCAAATATCGAACAGGAAACCACTCTCAAGTCTGGATGAGTAGGGTAAGGGGACCACAGAAGCTCAAGTGTGGTGGGCTACTGGGCAGCAGTAAACCAAGCATGTTAGGACAGTTTCCTTAAATCAAGCCATCTCTGTGGTACAGAAAAGGGATCGCCCGCCAACATGCCACTGGCTTGAGGTATATGTCGGATTTATTGTAGTCAAGAAGATTAAAATCAGCCACCACTGGCTTGAGGTATATGTCGGATTTATTGTAGTCAAGAAGATTAAAATCAGCCCCCATTAAGGAGGGTATGCATGGGCTGCATTCAGATGTCAGGAGTCTGAGAATTACGTGATCAAGCCAGAAAGGTTCCTGGCATAGATGATAAATAAAAGATACATTTAAAACAGAAAAGCTGAAAGTAGCCAAGGCCTGGAGATAAACAGATCACCTCCTGCCTCTAAAGCCAACCAATGAATTCAGCTCCCATGAAAAGATAAAGAGCCCGAGCAGTAAGGCCACCGACACAGGCTCAGATGGTGCCAGGGTGAGGGGCTGAAATGCACTCCAGAGCTCTGCAGAGAACAGAATTAGGGGTGGAGCCAGGCCCATGCTACACTAGAGGTGGAGCAGAAGGCAGAGAGAGGACTGTGGAACAGCAGGAACCACCTCACCCTTGAAATAGTGTGAGGTAACTGCCGAAGCATCCAAGTCCAGCCATGGACCCTCTGAGGACCAGACCCACAGACAAATCTCAGCTAATGGCAGTGATCTTTGGAAGCCAGAGGCAGGCCTCTAAACCAAAATGGTAGTGACATTTTAAAATTTGAGATGTTCTTTAGAAACCACATAAACACCAATGTTCTACTTGCTTTCACAACCCATGTCCAACATAAACACTCACTACCCACAGAGAGCACACAGTCAGTCATCTCTCTGGATGAGGATCACAGTGCCTCCTGCTTAAGCAAGGCTGTGTTCTGCTAAAGAGAGGGGTCATCAAGCCTAGTTAGTTGACTAGAATGTGTAACCCAGGGCCAGCCTCGATGGCTACAGCAAGAACCAAATCCCAATTCCACTACCTCAATTCCGGTACTTTTAGGGAACAGTCTTAATATCTGTGAACCCATGTATAAAGGAACATAACATTTCTCCTCATGTTTTAGCAATCTACTCCCCCACCAAAAACCAACCTACCAAACAAACAAGTGAATCAAAAACTCTGTGGCCTCAAACCCTAACCCCAGCAAGAACCAAGTGCCTTACTGTGTTTTTATATTGTTCATTTTCAGTGGCACCAATCATGGTCTGACATCACACTCAACACTACAATCTCTACAAACTGTGCAGAGAGGGATTAGGCAATGAAGACTTGAAGGGACAGTTTGTGGAGTAGTGTCTGTCCAGACACTGCCCTTAAATGACACTGTATTGTGAGGTCATCATTCATTCTGCAACTGGGTATGACAAGCCTCATCTGGCTTTGGCTAGATTCTCTGTATTTGCCCTTCTTGTCCAATTCAATCTAACTTTAAAGTAATGGTGCAGCCAAGAAAATATCATTGGTCTTCTGGTAAAAAGATGTGCCATCCCGTGGCAATAACTGCCAAGAGACACTAAGTAAACTTTTCCAACACATTTGGCCAGACAATGGGCTGTGGAAGCTGAATGAAACAGATAAGGGATGATGACTCAAGTTTCCAAGCAAACATCTAGTTAAATACAGCCTCAAAGGCTAATCACTTAGCTGTGATCCTCCCAAGTTAGAAACAGGGTATTCACAGCAGTCAACACTCTACACATCAAAAACCTTGCAACTTTAGACGCAGAACATTAATCAAGACAAAAGCCACTACTGCCAAAGCTATGTGGACCAACTTCAAAAACAGAATCCATGTGTTAAGAGTGAAAACCACCTTAAAGTTAGAAATGAGGGACTCTGTTCACATCAACTCGTGTGTGTGTGTGTGTGTGTGTGTGTGTGTGTGTGTGTGTGTGTGTGCGTGTGCGCGTGCGCGTGCGTGTGTTTGCTGCCCTGTGGATGGTATCCCAGACATGGGCCAGGCTACCAATCACTTTACCATGGGCCACACCTTAAGCCTCACATGCTGTTTTGGAAGCATTAACATGTGAAGAATAAACTTAGAAAGTAAAGCCAAAGAGATAAGTGATATCCAACCATAGTGGGGTAGCTGAGGAGAGGGCCCGGGAGAGAAAGGCACTGGGGAAGGTGGTGGGGAGCTTCCCCGTATGGACTCACAGCCCCTGGAGTGTGGGCTGCTTTGTTGGTTATTACCGCTAAGCTTTTGGTGGCATCTGGTAGGATGGCGGTGTGTCATGTGGCAGAGGGATTGGTGAATCATGGTCTTGCCACTGTTGTTGCTACTCCATCCACAACAACCAACAGAAATGCCCGTGATCTAAGAATTCTGATGCTTTCATGATGTGTGGGAGTTGAGAGATGCTCATTTGACAGAACAAGGTATCTGTGTTATGTCAGGTACAGGTGAAGCATGGGTGTTCTGAGCTCCTCCAAAGCTCTGTTCTCCATCCAACCAACCATAACTTTCTTCAAATACAAAACAGAGTTAAGAGTATTCTAAGAAATACTGAGAACTGAGAAAATGTGATGTAATTTTTCATTCCCACGGCTTTCCTGCATTAGGAACTCCGTGGTAGCTATCTTTCTTCCTGCTGCTGGCTCTAGCCATGTGCCATGAGGTCCTCACCAGAAATGTCCTTAAAACATCTTGTCCTCATTAGGCACTGCCCTGGATATTTTGTCATAATGTCTTAGTGACTTTTCTACTCCTGTGATAAAACACCATGATCAAGTCAATTTACAAAACAAAGCATTTAATATGAGGTTGACTTCAGAGGGTTAAATTCCATAATAGCACAGAAAAGGCATGGTGGCAGAAACTGCTGAGAGCTTCTTATATCATGATCCAAATGTAGGAGGCAGAGAGCACAGCGGACATGCTGAGAGCCTCAAAGCCGACCTGCAGTGACACACCTTCTCCAACATGGCTGTGCCTCCTGATCCTTTCCAAACAGTTACATCAACTGGGGACCAAGTGTTAAAGTATATGATCTTACGGGAGCCATTCTCATTCAAACCACTACACACAGTAACAACAACAACAACAATAACAACAACAACAACAACAACAACAACGACAAACCTGATCAATACAGTGAAGAATTATGCAACTTAAATAATTTTGCACATGATTTAAACATTCTGCATTTACAGTTACAATGTCTCATGTTTTTTTAAATATAAGAAATAAATGGTAAAAGTAATAAAAATGTATAATAACAATTATATTTGTTATAATTTTATATAATTTTTATTCTTTTATTTAAGGCTAACACTAGATAGCAAATAAGATACACCCTAAGTTGAGAGAGAGTGAAGAAGGAAGCAAAAAGTTTTATATTAATATCTTTTAATCTGTTTGCATTAAGGGGGCCCCCATTTTCATTCTTTACTGAGGCCTACAATCATGTAGCCAGCTGCTATCCACAAACAAGCTCTCCCTGGAAGAAGCCTGGCTTCTACTAGCAGAGAGTTGGTGTTTTAGAGCAGGATAGGTCACAGCCTCATCTCTTAATGCAGGGTAGGAGGGTTCAAGACCAACTAGGGCTGTATAATAAGGCTGTTTCAGGAAATCCAATATGCTAATCAATTAATCCAAGCACATGAATGACAGAGGCAGGATGATCTCTTTGGGTTCAAGTCCAGCCCTGGCTACACATTGATAACTGTGATTTTTTTTTAAAGTAGTTCACTTTTCTGAAATGGTCTTATCTCTAAGTGCCAGAAACTGACAAGTGAGCTCACAGGCCTCCCGGCTGCATCAGCACCCAGTGCAGGGGAGGATGCACCCACAGACCCTGTGAAGACTGCCAGGCTACCAGTACCCCAGCTTTCCTCTCAAGGGTCCCTATGAGGAACTGAGTTTCTGACTAACTTTATCCCAAATGTCCCCTGAAGGACTGTAAAGCCAGAGACACTTGACATAGCACTGTAAAGCATGAAAGTGAAAGGTTTTAAAATATCAGGTTTTATCCCTCAGCAGAAGTGAAGTTGGTGAGATCTGTCTTGAGTCCACTATGTCTCTGACTCTGGTGAGATCAGTATGTCTGACTGTCTGAGTAGACAGAAGGTGAAGCTACCCGCAGCCGCCAAGTGGCTCCACTGGGGAAATGAGCCCCAGCTCCCAGAATGGTTTACACTAATGGATCTCGGGAAGCACTAATTTTGGTTTTAAACAGCAGTGAGTTTGTCTGTTTGCAGCTTTGAAATTTTACTTAAGAAATGATCATCAAAAATTAATCCATAAATTGGTGTTCCCTCTCTACAGGGCCAACCTCCAAAGTATTCTGCCTTTCAAAATGCAAGACAGTTAGGGGAGCATGGGTTGAGAAAACAGGAAGGATTTCTATTATAAACATATTACTGTACAACCTCTCATTCTTCTGGCTGGTCTGATGTCATAGCTTTGACTCTCCAACATGGTTAAAATGAAAAGGAATTGACTTAAACTACCCAGGTCCAGGGAAGTCAATGTATGAGAAGCCAGGTCTGTGCCCCAAGAGAATGCCCCTTGATCATTTAAAGTACAGAGGAACATTTAGAGATGGGGAGGGGAGCTCTCTGGGGAGCCCAGCTGCACTTTAACCCCAAGGCTAGGTATTTGGAAGGGAGCATCCAGCAATCCTGACTAAAGGGCCAGGTATCTCTCTGGCAGGAAAAACTGAGATTAGAAAGTAGGCAGAAACACAAACTATTCATCAGAATAGGAGACAAATTTCTTCACTTTTAGTATCCATAGAGCACATGATAGGAAAGTTGGAAGAGCCTTTCCTTTGCAAATATTAGGCAATATGACCTCCGAAAGCAAACACCCTGTGAAACTGTTACATAAACCGGATGACTACAAGGTCCAGGCCGCAGCGGCATGGAGCGGCTGCAGTTCTGTCAGCGCCTGGAAGAGCCAAAGCTTCTAACCAGAAGGGAGGCAGAAGGAAATCCTTCCTGATGTGTAGGCAGGAATAGCTGGTGTCTCCTAAGCAAGGGAGATTTAAAATAATTCAGATTTGGGAGAAAGTTTTTGTTAAGTCCAATGAAGAGCCTTTGGCTGTTTCGAAGCTGAGCCCTCAGAACTAAATTTAATCAAATTGCAGCAGCCGGCTGAAAAGCAGATAATAGAATTTAGCCTAATGTGTCATTAGCTCATGTTCACTTCAGTGGATTAGCTCCCGGCAGCATCGGAAGCAGATCTCAACATTTGCTGGGTTAGATCTACATCCAAAGGATCTACAGCCATGAGCAAGTCCAAAGAATTTCACACTCGCCTTCTGAATTATTTGGAGAAAGTAACTTTAAAATCTTTTTTATTTTATAATCTCATTATGACTCATTAAACTCTTCAAAACCTCTTAAGCACATACTTTTAAAAATACAGTATAAATAAAGCTATAAATGGTGCTGGTTACATTTTTAATCAACAAATGGCCTTTATTTGAAAACCAAAAATTAGGGTTTAAAGTCATTCATTTGATGTGCTTCACACCAAAATTCACTTAGTCAAATAAGTTTAATTAAAAAAAAAAAATCCTCCAATTCTAGGAACTTACTGAAATCATCATCTTCTAAGGCTTCTTCTCCAAGTAAACAGTCTAGAATATTCATCCATAAAGCGGCCTCACTGAGGCTAGTCACATTGATAATCAAATAATAAGCTTCATTTGTAAAACTCAAAATGTGGTTTACAGATGCCAGGAGGCCTGGGGAGAGTCATCAGAGAGGAGCCCTGTGTTTCCTTTGTGCATGGAGCTAACAGGATTAAGGCTTGAAGAATTGAATAAAGCCCTGAGCTGGTTAAGATGGATGGATCACATTTCAGGTTCCCATTTCATAATGGGCATGCCCCACATTTCTCAAAATAAAACACACCAGTGAGCTCATGAGCGACTGTGCTTCCTGACATTCATTTTGGAAACTTTAAAATGGATTCTGTGTCCATATCCTCTCTCGAGCCTCATGGTTCTTTGTGTAGCTGCTCTGCCTCGTTCAGGCAGCTTCTTGCCTCACAGCCAGTGGTTTCCTCTATGGTCCAGTTACACGGCAAAGAGAGTAGAGATTACCATGCTCAGAGAATTTCTGCCTATGGACTAATGGTTTCTTACTTTCCAACAACATGGTGATTTGCACCAGCCCGAACCTGTAAATGTAAAATGTGCAATATCGGCCATCGTCCTGTGGGCTGAAGCACGGCTCTGCTGGTTTGCACCCTCAAGGTGGTTATTATCAAGTAGAATCTGTGGTTGGAAAGTGTCCAGCAGTAGCATGGACTGTCTAGAAGAGATTTTCATATAGGAGTCCCAACAGCTGTCTGTCAGGTCAGATTTCTGTGGGAACCGAGGCACACAGTCTCAACTGTATGCAGCTGTCCCAGATGAAACAGAACAGTTTCCTGCCTTAAAGTGAAAATGAAGGCCCAAGGGTAAAGGAAGACGGTGTGAAGAACATCAAGAGTGTTCAGCCCAGGCATTGCCGCTCACTGTGCACAGCATCGAGCCATGCTACCAGTCAGTGGGCTTAGAGGCTGTGTAGCCACCATGCTGGCCAAAACTTTGCTCATTAATTAGCAATTTCTTGACACCAATGTGTCTATAGACCAGGACACAACATTTCAATTCCATAATAGATCCATCGTCTCTGCTTGAAATTCCTCTATTGCAGAAAACCGGTCTGTTTAAAGTGCTTAGTAAATGAAGGGTGCACAGAAACTGCAGAAACAGAGCATCAGATTTTGGAGAGGAAGTTAAAGAGAATTAAAACAAGCTGTGATGATCTTAACAAAGACACACAGAACCTGTTACTAGGCAGAGACATTTGGTCAAATTTCCTGTTTTCCCCCAAGTCCTGGTTTGGCTTAAATATGTCGTCAGTGCACAGTTTCCTGCTGCTGATTCATGCTGCTCACGTGTAAAACCAGGGACACTCCTAAGACTTATCTGAGGACTTTTCTGTTCTCCAGGCTGCGATCTTCACCATAACCGAGATGATAAACTACATATCTAAACAGATGAAAAGTGTAGCAAGACCCTAGAAAGTCACTAACGTGGGTCAACACAATCATGGAGTGAAGGCTGCAGAAAGTCTCTTATTAACCCTAAACAACGTCAGTCCAAGACTGCGGAGATGATTGTGAACTGCTACCAAGAGCATTAAACTACAGCCAAGTAAGTGTCACCGACGGCTCTTTGTTTAAAACAAACAAAAAGTTAGTTCTCTGCAAAAGCCTGACACTATAGCAGCCTACTATGAAATCAAAGACCATCACATAAGGAATGGAAGAAAAGAAAACATCCTCCCTTGGGAAAGAGGTCCAAAACATTAACATTTCTCAGGATATTTTACAAATCATGATGCTTCATTAAACACATGCCACTGGGAGTCTCCTCTATTCCTAACAACACTTTTCATAATGGCCTTCACATGTTTAAATCAATGGCTGCCGAAAACGTGCATTTATATTACATAAACAAAACCTAACATAAACATGCCCAGATAAAACATTTAGAAATGCCAGGCTACAATTCCCCAGTATAAATAGACCTTCTTATGAATGGCTCAGCAAGAATGATTTGCGTGTATTTTTATCCCCCAAAGCTCAGGCACAGTCCAAAAGCAGACAGCTCTGCTGAAAACTGCACTCTACACACACAGATCAGCACCTCTAGTGACGCTCAATGGATCAACCATCGATCCAGGGAAAGCCAGGAGACTCATTTTCCTTATAGCACCTGCTCTCATTGAGATCTTGTTCAGCTACCTGTCCTCCTGTTTATTGTCTACCCACCTCAAATTCTAATTTTCCTGAGAATAAAGACCATGATCGCCTTGTTTTAGGCTTTCTCTACTCATCCCACTGAGCACACACAAGATGCAAGGACTGCTTTAGGCTTCTGCTTTCTGTACTGAAACTGCCCTCAGAGAACCCAGTTGTTTCCCCGTTATGCCTCAGTACTCCCAAGTTTCATGAACTCACTGCATCTTGCAGCCTCCCTTGCAGCTAACTAACGGGAAGACTGAACAAGACAAAGTACTCTGCAGGGACTGAGGCCTTAGCTCAGTGGTAGCATGCTTAACTAGCATACCTGAGGTCCTGAGTTCAACCCCCAGAATCACCAAAACAAGTGGACAAATATTCTACAGCAGCTTAGAGAAGCTCCTGAGGACAGGCAGTGCAAGATCCTCACATCTTCTAGCTGACAGAATAAATAGACAATGGCTGGAGCTCTGACAACTATGAGGACCATGAGTTGATCTTGAGACTAAAAAATACATGCTGGGATGGTAGAAGCATGCTTTCTGCCACAGTGGAGGACCACGGGGTGGCCTCTCTGTCTCTAATCTCACAAGGGAAAGGGAATAAAACTTCTATTTCACTGAAGTCATTTACCCAAACTAAATCTTATCATTACATTGTGAAAACAGCTTGAAAAACAGGCCACTGTGATTTTTCTGTGTGTTTTTAAACCCATTGTTTAATAAACAAGCCAAGAACTTGCTCTGTTGAATGGGCTGGTATTTGTGAGCACAATGCTTTGCTCCCAGAATCTGGAGACTGGAGAACATAAAGAAGTTCAAAATGGAACACAACAGCTTAGTGACTTTGCTTGTCATGGTGACTTACATCTGTGACCGAAGCACTGAGAGCAGGGCGAAGGGGGTTGGTATGGTAACTGAATCAGGAAGATCATGAATTTGAGGTAAATCTGGGCTGCACAGCAAGTTTCAGGCTAGCTTCAGCTACAAAAATGAGTCTGTTTCAAAAATAAAACAAAAGCACCCAAAGGAGTAGGGGCAGTACCGTATTTTAGCTGATAAAGCTGCTCGCCATTAGTATCAAGGCTGACAACCTTGTAAGTTCTCAGATCCCTAGGTCCCCCACATAGTGGATAGAAGGAAACTTGACTCCTACGGTTGTCCTCTGAACTCCACAAGCATGCTAGAGTGCATGTATATATGAACTTACACAAGTTCTAAAAGTCAATAACTTATCCAATGAGGAAGAAAATACAAGTATAACCTTCCCTCCATCCCCAACACACTATAGAATCCAGTTCTGGGAGCAAGGTACTGTGCTCACAAATGATACAAACAACAGAGAGCTAAGCACAAAAGTATGTGCTGTTGTTTCAATGAAGAGGAAAAGACTGAGGTGCCTGAGGCAGACAAGGAGCTGGTCCTTGGTGAGCCTTACAGGAGAGACTGAACCTGGAAAAGCCACGGACTTGGCAGGATGGAGGCCAGCAATGAGAAACCACTGTTCAGTATTGAGCATGCAAGATACGTTCAAGGGGCCTGGAAGACATCAGCCAAATGTGCAGGCTCTGGAAAGCTTTACTCACAGTGCACAGTCCCTGTAATGATGGCTCACTTCACAGTCATGCCACACAGAGAACTCTTTGCTGTAGCTCCTCCCTGCTATGCACACACGCCTGATGCTAATATTCCTCTCCCTTCATTCTCAGGTTTCCTTCTCCTAGCCTCCAGAACCCAGCTTTCTTCAGGGGTCCTGCACAGAAAGCCCAGTAGTGACTGACAGAAATGAACTTCCCGCTAAGCAGCAGGTGCAGTTATCACAAGTTCTATTGGGGTATTTGGTGGTGGTGTGTGCTCTGCCTCCTGTACTGTGAAAGTGTCACACTGTCAGGAGCTTGCCCACCCACAGGGAACCTTCTAAGGATAATTAGCACCTTTCCTAGTAAGATCCCTCTCAGCTGTTTCCCATAATGAAAATCCCAAGAAGAAAGAAGGGAGGGGGGAGGGGGAGGGGGGAGGGAAGGGAAGGGAAGGAAGGAAGGGAAGGGAAGGGAAGGAAGGAAGGGAAGGGAAGGGAAGGGAAGGGAAGGGAAGGGAGTGGAGCCTGCTGAGTCTAGGGCAGCCTTGGCCACCCATGTTTGGAATACTTGAGAAGTGCAGAACTGCTGGACCCAGCTCCCAGGCTTCTTCACCAGCTGATAATGGCTGTGGACTGGAGGCCATGTGTCCAGGGACAAGGAGTGCATGGGAAGACAACTGTATCCTTTTCTGTCTTTATCTTCTCTGCCCATTACCGTTGCTCCATATGCCTAAAGTCATACTAATGTGCCCATTAGTCAGCAGCCATCTGCAGCTGCAGTCCCCTCTGAGGCTCGATGAGCTTCATGTCTGTCTGGTGACAGCAGCTGCAGCTCTCCTCAAGCCACATCCTTCCCCTTGGTCACGAGGCTTCTTGCTGGCCACAAACACTTTGGCCAGAAGCCTCCCTAGTCAGCCTCTACCAGAAACTGCTACCACATGCAGGGTTTTAGTTCATTAGCCTCTCTGAAGTGGATCCAGCTGGCCAAAGCAGAATCCAGGTGGTCAAGTCCAGAGAGTGTCACAGCATTTGGGCACAAGCTAAGAGGAACCACCAAGGGGTCATGTTGGAACGCAGGATTCACAAATGCACACACCAACCCCTAAACCATCCACTCATCTAGCACAGCAGGAGCCTCAGCGAGTAGCTGTGACTTTGAAGAATAACTGCAGACAAATGAAGCCAAAGCTATGTCTCACTGTCTGAGAGGACTGTCTATGTGGCATCTGTAACCTACCACATACCAACCTGGACTCTGTTCAGATCTGCTCCTTCCTGCTTCAGCTATGTAGCTGTTTACCCCAACAGCTGAGGACCACATCTAATAGCTCTCTTTTCTCCACACTCTAGTAATGCACCTCTCAAGTTCTACGTTCACCAGAACCCACCACACGATCCAGGTTTCTCTGTCAGCACTCTCTTCACCATGCTCTAATCCACCCTGGCCCCATCTCTGATCTCATCACTCCAGTGACACCAACCTACCCTTGCCAATCTGCTCTCCAGGGGCCAGTTCTGTCTTGAAAAGTCATGTCATAACCCAGCCTGCCCCCCCCACACACTTAAGTCCGTTCATTGGTTTTCTCAGAAGCTCGGACTTCTAGAGGGCCCAGCCTTACCTGATCCCTGATGGTGTCACTAATCTCATTTTACCCCAATCTTCCTCTCACTCTATAGCCCAGGCTCTCCTGGAACTCACTCTGTAGCCCAGGATATTCTAGAACTCATTTTGTGTCCAGGCTAGCCCTGAGTGTATGGCAGCATCCTACCCAGCCTCCAAGTACTGCTAATACATTCTATCCCAGCCCCCAAAAGTCCAATCTGCTTCTAGACACCCTCTGCCCTTCACATAGATTTCTCTTCACACTCCTGACTTTGCTGATGTCCCATTACCTTCAGACCTCAGCCGAGTGTTCTCATGGACCTACCCTGCAGTTCTGCTGGAAGCCTCTCACTTCGCTCTGAACTTCTGTAGGATATTTAGCAGCCTGTAGTATTATATGTTTGAAAGTATGATCAAGAACATATTAACCCATCATGGATCCACAGAACTCAGGCACATAACAAACCCTAATTACCTGTGCTAATCATACACTGAGAACTTAGGTACAATATTGCCCATCAGCTGCAGAACAGTGCACAAAAGCATGGAATGTGGACTTGCCTTGCTTCAAGAACCAGCAGATAGCACAGGAAGGATTCCATTGCGGCTGCCAGATCCAAGAACACTTAGCAGGCTTCACTGGGTGGATCCACCAGAGACACTTTAAAGACAGTGAGTGAGTCTTGACACTCAGTTGACTTGGAATACATGCAGCCTGTGATGGGCTAGAGAGCCGCATGCCTCTAACTCAACTGCCGACCAGGTCTTCCCGGTAAAAGGCTGAGGGAATTGAGGGGCAGCTGTTTGCAGATGAGGTCAAGCTGAGGGTCCTGGTCAGGTGGGTTGATTCTGACTCATCGGGACTGGCCTTGAGTAGAATCACATGTATACTTAAATATGGATGCAATGGCAGGCAAATGTCAGAAGTGTTGTCATGGCATGTGAGCAATAGAAAGTTATCTGGAAATGTAGGGGCTAGAAGTCTGAGGTGAGCACAGCTGTTAAGGGCAGGGCCCTTTCCTGATTATAGATGGCTGCTTCACCTGATCTTCATGGACGGCAGGCAGAGAAGTCTGTCATTTATGAGGTTCTCCTTGGGATCTAACCGTTTCCCACCCCCACCCCACCCCTGTACCATCACATTGGAAGGCTAGGACTTCAGAAGAGGAAATCCCATGGGACACACATTCGGTTCAAAGTGAAGGGGCAGGGCTTGACAACTGGAGGTACACTGACAAAACCCAAAGAATGCCAGCCACTACCAGAAAAAAACAAAACATGAAATAAGGTAGTCCCTTGAGCTCTGGGAGGATGTGTGGTGGATTCAGACTTCCAGAATGTTGAATCAATTTCTACTGTCACAGCAGACACAGGAATGGATCCGGCAGCCATAGCTGTATTTGGCTAAAGCCTCAGGATTTCCATCTGGAAGGGTTTTACTGCCTCCCATCTGCATGACAAACGCACTGTATAGCCACAGACAGCCCCTCCACCATTCCCAGCCTTCCTTAAGAGGCAAAACAGTGTAATAAGTAAGGAGAGCTACAATCTCTTTTTGAAGCTACGATTTTTAAACTAGGGCTCCCAAAAGAAAAATGGTTCTAAGCTTCAGAATCAAAATAAGTTACCTAAAAACCAGAATAAATAAGGTCTAATGCCACTTCTAAAACGCTTTTGGATCTGCAGAAGCCCTTTTTTCTTAAGCTTATCTTTCAGCCTAACTCTGGGCCATGATTTTGCCTCAAACTTTAGCATTTGGTTTAGCACGCAGACAACTCAATCTGCATTTGAGATAACGGTACTGCTGAGATGAGACACTGAAGAAACACACTCTCCTGGACGTTCCCACCCAGAGGACAGGGGAAGTGGGGAGCTGTGCTCCAGTGGCCACAGCCACCTTGCCTTTGGTCTGTGCAGAGCTTTCCAGTGGGACGGGGAAACTGAGCTGCTAGAGGTGGATACAGCAGACACGCAGAAGGAAAACTCAGGCATTAAAGCATGGCTGAGGAATTACAAGACATGACGAAAGCTCGCTCACAGCAAGAACTCCAGAAGACAGACAGGAGTGAGGAGCACAGCAGCAGGAAGGCAGTGACCTAACTATTGTCTTGTCAGAGGGAGGAGTGAGGCAATTTTAATACAGCAAAACCCTTCTGAGGAGAAGTTCCTGGGAAAGCCCAGAGCACCTTTGGGAAACAACAGGAAAACTGAAAAGTCCTGCACTTAGTGTAACATTGAGAGCAAGGAGATTATGAAGTTCAACTGACCTGTTTCTATGTGAGGAACTAGGGCAAGAATTTAGGTGACTTCACCAAGTGCTGGCACTTGTCATGTGGCTAAGCCAGCCTGAAAGTGGGGCCTCTTAGAGAATCTTCTAGCATCATCAACTGTGCCACAAAAGGACCCTGAGCTCTGCAGGCATATTGCAGAGGAGTGTGTGTCTACCAAGTAAACAGGGAGTGAGAGCTTCTCGGGCACAAATTAACTTTTACACGTTCCCTTTCAGTAAGGCCATGACACAGATGCTCACCTTCTGCCCTGCTCCCACCTTTGCCTCCTCTCAAGCTGCTTACCGGTGTGCAGGTCATTTGGTCAAGTTGTCTGTTTTCACTGAGACTATCCTGTTTAACTCCTGAACCTTGCCAGAAATGTTACAAACACCACCCTGTGTTTGGGGTACTGCTTTGGGTGCCAGGGTACGGTCTAGCCATTCATTCTCAGGGCATTAAGCTCTCTGCAACCATGGCCCCACTCCAAAGCTGGCGCCCGGAGAAGCTGGTCATCTCATCTTTTTGTCTTGAGGAAGGCAAAACTTAAGATGTGAGACATCCAGGTGCCATGTAGGCTCCTGCTGAGAGGTTATCACAAAACACTTCCTCAAACAACCCTATCTGAGGTGAGGTCAAGCTGTTGCTCTGTTGCCACATCTATACTCTTTGAATCTCAGGAGTGGTTTATAAATAAGGGAGATGTGGTGCAGAGACACGAGAGACTATTACCTAGCTAGGAAGAAAACCTAAATCTGTAGGAAAATGGATGGAAGTAGAAAAAAAAATCACTACTCTATTTTCACAGGACTTGTCAACTGCCTTGGGAAACCTGTGTCCTGCTCTAACTTGTTCTAACTGCTATCACTCCTGAACTCCATTCCTGGAGCCTCACTAGCCTGCCACCTCACAGCAGTAGAGCCCCACTGAGCTTCTGACACCATGAGTTCTTCCAGGGCAAAGTTGTTAGGCTCATGCTGCACCCAGGCCAGGCCAAGTACGTGGATGTAAACAATGTGCCAGGTTTGCCTGAAAAGAAAAAATCAGTAGCTCAGAGACATGTCGGATGAAGTAGAACTTCACCTGGGCTCAGCCAGGTATCGCTTGCTGTATCTTATGTAGCAATGGTTAAAAAACTAACATAAAGACAGAAGGAAGACAGGAAGGCAGACACAAAAATGAAGTAAATACTTTCAGTGTGCAGTTTGAAATAGGAAAGAACAATAAAATATCATGTTCTCCTTTTTGAAAACTAGCAATTCTCAAGAGCAAGAATCACTACAACAACGATAGATACAATGAAGAAGAGTTCTGTTAAACTTTATGAAGTTCGTCGTGATAGTCTTAAAGGTCATGGTTTGAAAGGTACATGGGCATTTTGTGTGTGGTGCCCGCCCTTCCCAGAAGGCTGAAAATGGAATGGTGTCTGGCCATACACCTGCCAGATGCTGTGCCTAGTGCTGAGGTCCTAAGTACAAGGCAGGTACCTAGGTTCACAGAACAAGAGATTGGGGGAGCAGTGGGTGGGTGGGGGAGCACCCTCAGAGAAGCAGGGGAAGATAGAGGGTTTCTGGAGGGAAAACCAGGAAAGGGGATAGCATTTGAAAAGTAAATTAAAAATATTCAATAAAAGGAAAAGAAAGAAAGGAAGGAAGAAAGAAAGAAAGAAAGAAGGAGATGCTGATGAACGAGTGTGAGAGGGTGCCAGCCAAAAAGGCCCCATGAGGAGGTGTGGTTAAAAGAAGAAAGAAAGAACTAAGCAGTGTACCCAGGCGTGTGAGGAAGGTCCACTAACATAAACAGAGAGTGCCAGGAGTGCAGGATAGAACTCAGCCTCTCCAGAGGATCAAGGGCGGCCACGGAATGGATCACTGAAGTGGCTTTTGAAGGATGAGAAGCTTGCCAGGCTGTGGAGGGAGGTGAGAGAGGGAAGGCAGTATAGGCAAAGGAAACGTGACAGGGAAAGGTCTGGAAGCCAGAGTCTGGGTATGGAAACTGAACCCAGTGCAGTCTGGGTATGGAGACTGTACCCAGTGCAGTCTGGGTATGGAAACTGTACGCAGTGCAGTCTGGGTATGGAAACTGTACCCAGTGCAGTCTGGGTATGGAAACTGAACCCAGTGCAGTCTGGGTATGGAAACTGTACCCAGTGCAGTCTGGGTATGGAAACTGTACGCAGTGCAGTCTGGGTATGGAAACTGAACCCAGTGCAGTCTGGGTATGGAACTGTACCCAGTGTAGCCAGTGCCCAGTGCAGTCTGGGTATGGAAACTGTACGCAGTGCAGTCTGGGTATGGAAACTGTACCCAGTGCAGTCTGGGTATGGAAACTGTACCCAGTGCAGTCTGGGTATGGAAACTGAACCCAGTGCAGTCTGGGTATGGAGACTGTACCCAGTGCAGTCTGGGTATGGAAACTGAACCCAGTGCAGTCTGGGTATGGAAACTGTACCCAGTGCAGTCTGGGTATGGAAACTGTACGCAGTGCAGTCTGGGTATGGAAACTGAACCCAGTGCAGTCTGGGTATGGAGACTGTACCCAGTGCAGTCTGGGTATGGAAACTGAACCCAGTGCAGTCTGGGTATGGAAACTGAACCCAGTGCAGTCTGCGTAGTGGAGAGCAGAGCCACTTCCCAAGGGTCCGGGGAGGGACCATGCACATTCACCTTGACGAGGAGCCAATTCGTACCTTCATAGTGAGGTTGCATCCACAAGAGAAAACGACTCTGATGAAGATGGCCTGCAGCGAGGAGCCCATTCGGAAGCCTTCTAACAAGGAAGGCGAAAAGGCCGGGACGATGGCTCCATGTGAATCCCAGTACCCGTGTTAAAGCCAGGCGTGATGGCACACATCTGTAACTCCAGAGCTCTGGAAGCAGAGACAAGCGATAATGGCCAGGGCCCACTGGCCAGCCCTGCTTCAGCTTCTGTGTCTCAAAGTATAAGACGGAGGAAGATTAAGGAGACCTTACTCCCACATGCATGTACACGTGTGCATGCATGTACACGTGTGCATGCATACCCACACACCCACACCCACATGTGCACACACACAAAATGGAGGCAGAGATCAGAGACGGGAGATGACAGGTGCAGAACAAAGGGGAAGAGACTCTCCCCTTTCACAGACACTCCAGAGGAAAAGCAGATATGTGTGCTGATATGGGTGTTGCAAATGGTAGGTTAGAGAATTCAGGCTGACATGGAGGTTAATACCACTAACAGATAGAGCAGGGAGAGGGGAGAGAAAGAGGAAGATGACAGGCATTAATGAATGTCTGTACAGTGACCACGCATTGTGCCTGCAGTATGGCCACAAGGCCCCTGTAACCTCCTGCTGCTCTCTTAGATTTGAAGCAGCCTTTCCTTATAAAACTTGTCATTGACTGATACCACTTCCTCCCTAGTGTCAGAAAGAGGCAAGGAATGTAACTCCAAGCCATCATCCTGCACTACAATAAATGAGAAAAAGGCAAGTCCCACAGAAAGAGCATCACAGGATTTGACAGTGCCACTAGGTATGCAGCCAATCAGCAAATCGGAGAGAGCTTGTCTGTGACAGCATCATCCCCAATAGCCAAATGGACGAATACATGCAAGGGAACACTACACACAGGAATAGAAGTCTATCACTATGGCAACATGGGTGGGATTGGACATTACGTTAGAAAATAGAAAATGAAGCCTGCCTATTTTTATTCATATGGAGACACTAAAAGTTGATCTCATGTAAGTAGAGGGTAGCATAGGAGTTACCAGGAGCTTCAAAGCAAGGGGGTGATACAGATGACTTAGTTAAAGAGTACAAAATGCAGGCAGAAAAGAGGACTGTGCTCTGTTACACTGTATGCTGACTATAGTTGAATATAATCAACTATACATTTTAATATCTAAAAGGATTTTTGATGTTCATAATACAAGCAATGAGAGGACAAACCTGCTAATATTTCTTTACTCAGTCATCATTAGCATTTACACACTGAAAATCCTACTTAAAACTAAGTTTCAAATAAAAAAGTAGTATACTTAAGAACAAAATCTGCCCAAACTCATCGACTCAGAAACTGTATGTGAGGAACAAGACCGTAAGCACAGGTTAAAAAGACGCCACTGTGAGACACTGGCTATAGTGACAACCGATTGCTCCAGCACTCATGCGGTGAAACACACTCAGGAGCCACAAGCACCACCTAGTGAAAACAAGCACAGGACTAAAACCCAACTGACAGGCAGCTTCACAAGCTAGAGTCTGAGGAAGGACGCCAACAGGGCTGCCATCTCTAACAAATCATCTCAGGATTTAACGCAGGTTCCATCCAAGTCCTGGTGCGATCTGTCAAAGACACAGGCAAATGAACTCTAAAACCTACTCAAAACCATGCTGGAAGCGACTATAATAGGGCTGGGAAAAGCGTAGCAGAACACAGTGCCTTGCCAGCATGCAATGTTCACTGGTGAGGTGGCACACATCTGTGTCCTAGCTACCCAAAAGGTTGACAAGGCAGAGCCACGGGAGACCAGAAATCTGACTTCATCAAAGTTAAAGTCAAAGCCTCCTCCTCCCTAAAGTTGGAAAGAGATGGGTCTGAGAGTGTACGCTTGGAATCTAGCACCTGGAGGTGGAATCAAGAAAACTAGGAGTTTGGGGCTAGGTACCCAAGACCCTGTTTCAAAAGACAAAGCGAATTATATGTCTGGCAAAGAACATAAAAGATAGATAATGAAACTCAAAACTCAAGGGTAAGTAAACAAGCCACCAGCCAGCAAAAGACACACATAAGCAGCACATCCGAGGGAGTAAAGAATCAGGAAACATTCCACATTATTAATGATTAGGAACAAACAATGAGAAGCTACCATAAGACTCTTTAATTAACAGAATGAACTTAAAAATTAACAATACCAAGTGTGAGTCAGCAGACAGAGGAGGAGGAGGAACACACTCTCCTGCTCAGCGTGCTTTCCTGTTATGCTCAGGTACAAAGCAGAGACTGAAATCAGATATGGACTACAGAACCCTACATAATTGATGATGATAATAATGGTAATAATAATAGTAATAACAGTAATAATAATAATAATAATAATAATAATAATGTCTTTCTAGGTAGCTCTGGCTGCTCTGGAACTCACTATGTAGATCATGCTGCCTCTGCTTCTTGAGTGCCTGGCTGAAAAATATATTTATAAACAAACTCATACCACGTGGGAGGTCTAGGCAGGGCTTCAGTTACTTGCCAATGCTACTTTCCCTGATAAAGCCACAAATTCTCACTATCTCTCCCCTCTCCCTACTCCCTCCTCTCTCTCTCCCTCTTCATCCCCTCTCCCACAAAGCAGCAAAGACACCCAAAGGCAGGAGCTTTCTCATTGAGGAATTCCTCCTTGAGATAAACACTCCTAGCTGTGTGCCTTTGTGATCCCTGACCCCTAGGTCTACAAATGGACTATTTCTTGGTGTAGAAGAGGGGAGGAATAGACACAAAGACAAAAACAGAATTGACAGAAGAATCTAGAAAACCAACTGAAACAGTAGTCTCAGATCTAGGGAGTCTTTGTCTCTGTCATTTAGAAGAGGCACAGCGTGAGGTGAGCACTAGCCATTCTCTCCCTTCTTTCTTCAGAATTTTACAGAGAAGAGGCTTAACCACTGTCCCAGAATCCCCTGCTAAGATTCTTCCTCTGATCTTGTTTACACAAAAAGACAACAAAGTCACAACATAAGCAAGTGCCTGGCACCTTCTCGGGAAGCCTCACACCTAAGCCTTGAGAGCCTAGGGAACTGTGTTGAGTGACATTTAATCTGTTTTGGTGGCAGTCTCCTGTACCCGACTAGACCCCAAACTCCCCATATAACCAAGAGTGGTGGTCTGGAACTCTTGCCAATCCCCCCTAGCTAACCCCTGCTTAACCCTAACCTCACAAGTGCTGAGATAATAGGTCTGTGCCACCATGCCTGAGTTTGAAGTTTTAAAAGAGAAAAATTAGGGATTCTTTCAAGGTTAAAAACCAGGTGTCTTTTTCCATCAACCATCAGACTCTGGTAGCTTATTTGCTTTCTGATAACAAGTGACTCCAGGCACAGCCAGATACTTCCTAGCCTAAACTTGGACATCGTAGTCTTTACAAAAGTCACAATTTCTTTTAGTGAACATTGGTCCTTAGAAACTGGACTCTCCCAGCTGGGATGACCCTGTTCCTCCAACCCTTGGCTCTCATGGGGGGTGGGGAGGTGCTCTTCTTTCCTTCACTTTTACTTCCTGTGCATTGGTGTTTGCCTGCATGTGTGTCTCTGTGAGGGTGTTGGGTCCCTGGAATTGGAGTTACAGATAGTTAGTTGGGAGCTGCAATGTGGATACTGGGAATTGAACCGGGATCCTCTAGAAGTGCAGTATCTTAACTATTGATTGAGCTTTCTCTCCAGCCCCAGAATTGCCATGTCTGAAGTGAGCCCCACAGTGAGTTCCCTCAAGTACTCCAATCAGATGCTTAAGTGGAGCTTCTCCCCAGGCAACCCCATCATCTCACACCCTGCTTGCCCCTGTGGGCCACTGCACCACCAACTAAAGCAGGCACATCCATTTGACTCATTTACCTTTGATTTTTAGGTTTGAGCCATAACCAGTGTTATAATTGTGGACAATATTCTGTTCCAAAGCCAGATCCACGATGGGATGGGAGACACCTGGCCACCACCCTTGCCTTCCACTCCATTTCTGTCCTTTGCACGGGAACCAGCCTATTATTCTTACCACTGGCTCCCACTCCCTCCGTGGACAGCATTGGAAGCAGTGCTAACACAGCCTCCCATGTCTCTGCCCCACGTCTCTACTTTCTGTATTGGGAATATGACCTCATCAGAGGCAGCATCTATCCCTCCTCATTGGTGCACAGTGCTCTGTCACATTCTGCGGGTACTTTGTATTAGCATAAATAGATGATAGGCTGTTTGCAGCCTACTGTGCACATGCATGTTTCTGATGGTGTGTCTTTGGCTAAGGTTGTGTGACTTGGAGCCAAGGCAATCCTATCCACAGATCCTCCAAGTCCTTCCATGTGTAGAACATCTGAGTGCAGAGGGACTCTCCGTGCAGCTCCACCACAAAGCAGATGGCTCCGCCTGTAGATCTGTCAGCAATAGGTAAAAACCAGCACCCTGGTGCAATCTGACTGGCATTGGCTCCCCCCTCCCTGCCCCCAGTGAACAGAGGTAAGCCCCTTTTCACAAGGCTGCAAGACATTTGCATTTCTCTCCCCATGAACTGCCCTTCACATCTCTAATTTGTTTCCCTGAATGTTGTTTTTCTAATCTGTTTTTAGAAGTTTATTATTTGTCTGTGATATAAATTGCAAATATTTTTCCAAATGAATCACTTGCTTTAAAAAAAATTGGATATGCAAAAAGATTTTGTGTTCATGTAATCTAAATGTATCAACCTTTTCTCCCCACTTGCACAGAGCTTTAAAACCAGAAGCCCTCTCTACTTTTAGGCCCAAAGGCCTACAGAGGTCTCACAGGGACTTTTCTCTCTGATCCTTGGAAGGAGCCCGTCTCCCATTTGAAAGTTAAAATGGAGTCACCCCCTAATACAGTTCTTCACATGTGGGTCCAGTGATCACAGAAAGCAGAAAGAGAAGGTGAATGGGCCATTGTGCTTTTCTTTCTAGGACTTTCCTGAGGCCAGCAGACATGAGAACAAAGAGTATCCAGACCATGGGAGAACTCGCAATGCATGGAGAGCTCTAGTAAAGGCTTTTTCTGGCCTGTACTTAGGAAAGAAAGGGGAAAGGAAATAAAGGTGTGGGCAGGTGAGGGTTCCCAGCACTGGCCAGGCTGAGGAAGAAACACACATGCATGTTGCCAGCACTTTTACTGAAGAGGGAAGGGACAAGTGTGCAGGGTGGCTTTCCAAGGACTTGTCACATGGGCATGGCCAGCACGTGAAGTGCATTCAAGTCAGGAATTAACTGTCTTTACTCCCCTTTCCTTCATGTTCATCAACAGGCTCCTAGAAGAATGGCTTCCGTAACTGTCAATTGCCATCTGCTATGTTCTGGGACAAGGGCCTTGCTTCTTTGGATTTCAGAATGAGCCCAAAGAAGAATTATAATTTTTGGTGTGCAAATAAATAATATTCAGTTATCTGAAGGAAACAACCAGGCTTACCTAGCTGTCAATACTTTAAGTAGAAATTTGTATGTTAGTGGTGTAAGAAACACACACTAACAATTATATGGGGCATATGATTAATGTTTGCCTTTTTAAATGCAATACTTTTAGAATATTCTTACAGTTTCCTTATATTACATTTTCATAATCTCTTCTCAAATGTTTAATATTATTTTAAAAATTCTTTACTCCCTGGTTTCTCAATGTTTTTCCCTTCTTAGTGTCTGGGCTGTTCTGGCACCGATGGGCGCTCTGTTGGCAGTGCACAATGGCTGGCACAGAGCGTGCTCACCATACATACTTGTGGAATTAAGGACTAAAAATCCGAGACAAGTCATTTTCCACATGCAGAGCGGCCTTACCTCACACCAAGCACAGAATCGATTCCTAGCGGAAACTGTGAACCTCTTTGAGGAAAACATGAGTAAAACCTTTGTGTTCTCAGATTAGACCATGGAATGCTGACACGATACAAACAAATCAAGAATGTAAATCAGAGTCTATCAAAAATAAAAACCTTTGTGCTTCTAGAGGCACTAGTAAGAAAAGTGAAGGAACGGCACAGAACAGAGACAAATGCATGCATTGCCATCTGCCCTCCTGGAACTAGTCCCCACTGTCTCTGCACACATCCTCTGTCTCTGTCTCTGTCTCTGTCTCTGTCTCTGTCTCTCTCTCTGTCTCTCTCTCTGTCTCTTTGCTTTCTGCTTCTGCTACTTTCTTTGCCATGTCTGCTTATCTTTTCCCTCTTCAATTCTACTTCTGTTTCTCTTATTTTAAGAAATGTAACTTATATTTTTATACATGGGAATTTTTTTAAAGTACCACTAGGGAATTTATCCGAGGGCTAAAGAGCCTGGGTACCAGAGACTGTACTATACTCCAGGTTGCCTTACTATCCTAAGGCATAGAAATACACACACACACACACACACACACACACACACACACACACACACACACACACACACAGTAGGTCTTTGATCCTAAGAACCCAGGATTCCTCTTGGGATGAGGGTAAATATTTCTCTATCTGGTTTTGTCCGCTGCCGCCTGATTTTTGGCTTACTCAATATCCTATTTGGCCAGAGACCAGTCAGGTCAGGAAAAGATCACTCCACAGCTCCAGCCTTGGACACATGCGGGAAGAGTCTCCAAACAGTTCCCATATAAACGTTAGAGGGTCATCTGAGTACACTGCTCACATAAGGAAACGCGTAGGAGAAAAGACATGTTCTGCCCCTCACAGTGAGAGAAGAAAACCAAATATGGAATATTCACTTATGCATTTCTTCTCGTACTCTCATCTAAGACAAGAAACAGTCTACGGCATTCTATAAGGACCAAACCTGCTATCTAGTGGCTGGAATGGAGGAAATAGAAAGGGCTTGTCTCCCAGGTCTAGATTTTCAAAGTCCTAGTTTAACGACCCAGGTTTACTTTCCTAATCTACAAAACCAAGCCAAGGCAAATCTATTTCAGAGAGTTGTTCCAGACTCTCTGGCATCACACAGCCAGGACATGGACATGGATCCTAAGGTGTAGGGCACTTCCATTTTGGCGGGAGCCCTGGACAGATCTTACTGTTTCTACAACAGAACTTCAGAGATTCAAATCACCATGGTCCTCCGGATCTAAAATAGAGACTTGCCTCTGAAACTTGTATGCACTCAATTCACCTGTGAATGAGCTTCATCATATATTGGCAGGCAAAACTTGTAAACTCCACTGGGTGTATCTGTTTATAAAACAATACCAAATTCCCCCAAGCCACTGATCAGAGAGACAGAAATGTCCAGCACATATGGTCACCAGCACCCTCCTTTCACAGTTGATAGTGCCACTGCCATGCCTTAGCCATTGCCAGCTTTGCTAGTGACATCATCAGTCTCATCCCCCGACTGACACCTTGCCTTCCTCTCCCATGCAACCATCAGCAGTTCTCACACCACAGGGCATCGACCAAGACCTAAGATTGAAAAAAGAATGACTGATGGTGAATCCACCAGGCATGCAGTCTTAAAAAGAAGGATTTATTTAGAAAACTTTTAAGCCAATTGCATAAACTGTGACACTATCTCAGTGCGTCCTCAAATGGCCCTGGCAGCTATCTGTTGTAACCGACAAATGTCACCGACATAAAAGGCACTCCCCTCCTTACTTCCTGTGGGGACCAGAAGGAAGGACGCAAAGCCAGGGCTGGGAGAAGGCTCCCTGGGCCTGTGGGCATCTCCACTATAGCTCTGAACCTGTACTACTTATTCCTAGTGTTCCAATATGTAGGGTCAGAGATTCCGACCATGTGGGGCAGGGGACAGCCATGGTCTCATGACCAGGACTGGCTGTATTTCCATGTGATAATGGTCTTGAAGCTCACTGGTAGCCCAGCATCCCTAGCAGTCCAATGGGAGGCTCGGAGCTTAGCAAGAAAACTATAACAATATCTTTAAAAATAGATTTGACAGATATCTTGCTGTATTTTCCACTAAAGAAAAAAATCTAATAACCTCATCTATATTTTTAAAGGTCACAAATTTTAATTTAAAAAAATATCAAGTACTTTATTTTAAGAGACTTTTTAGAAAGTAAAAGTCATTGCTAAGCTGATACTCTGAGTACCAGTTTTACGGTTAGAGGCCAACTTTACAGCTAGTTATAAATTCTTAACTATGAGTTAACACAGAAGTTGAAGCCTTTTACCCTGGCCACACTGTGGGTGCCACTTTAATTGCAGCATTCCAATAGAAGAAGACAGTGTCTCTCTGGCATCACAAAAAGCCTATTAACTCCCCAATTACTAAAGGAGAAAACAGTGTCAGACACAGAATGGGAGCAAAAGACAAAAGAACATGGGAAGTCCAACTTCAAATCCTGGACCTGAAGGTGGCAGGCCTCTGCACTGGTGTGCTCACTTATTTAAAATAAGTCAGCTTCTTGGCTAAGTCTCATAGGAGAGTATTTGTTTAACAAATAAAGACGCTTGCTTCCTAAAGTATCTCTAATTGAGGTTTAAGAACCCACCTCTTAGGAAATTCAGGGCTTGGCCAGTGCCCTCACAGGCCTTTGACTGTGTGGATCTCTCTTATAAGAGGAGGGAAGGGCTGGTGTTGCCAAGGGAGCATGTGCTTGGAAAGCTCTAGACAAATGGCTGGCCTTCCACTGCTCCTCCATCACACTGACAACTGGGGAAGGTAAAACCAATCTCCAATAGGATTTGTAAATCAAGCAATTCAGTAGGAGAACAAAGTTTAAAAATAGTAACCTGGGGGAGGCCTATGCTCCTCTGCTGCCTTCTCTAACTCTTTCCTCTTCAGTCAGCTTCTAGCCCCTGCAGGCTTTGCAATAGCAACTCAACAGCCCTGGCTTCAAAGCCTTGCTAACATCTTGGGAAATGCCAGGGCGAAAAATCAAAGATTCTTTGGCTGGGTGTGTCACATAAGACTTAAAGTTGTTCCTGTTAAATGAGAGCAGCCATGTTTATTTCAATGCTGTTAAAAACACAGGAAAATGTTGTTGCCAAATGGACAAGAAGAAAGGGAGGAGCTCACTACATGAGAAGCAGTTATATTTCAAGACTGGAGAGTGGCTTTACAAAAACAACAACAAAAAAGAACGATGGAGCTTTAAAACCGAGTGAGGAGAAAGTGTCTCTCCTTAATGTCCTCCCTCCACCTCTGGATCTCCTGGCTCCACCCCGTACAGAGGCCCTCAACGCTCTTTCACTTATAGATTAGCTGAGCTGCGGGGCATCAACCAGGAACACACTCAGGACTCCACTTGCAGCGCCAACTGACAGCTGGGTGGAGGAGCTGACATGCTCTCCTCTCTGGCTTCGCCTGGGAATTAGAAAATGTTCCTAACTGTTTCTCAACACCTGCAGGCCCACAGCATGCGTCACCAGGAGGACGCTGAGTATGATGCTGAAGATCAGAGTCTGGAGCCAGCCCTCTCAGGCCATCTTCATCCCTCTCAAAGCAATGTCCTTCTGTTGTCTTTCTCGGTGCCTGACCTGACAGCTCTGTGCCCAGCAGATGAATCATTCGGATGCTCAGACAAGCACTAGCTTTTCTTTGGGATGCATTGACTCAGCAGACCTGACCTTTCACCAACCAAAGAGTGTCATCAGACAGCATGTGAGGCTGACAGGACAAGCTCCCCACTTTGCTGTCACCCACCTCTAACACGTCTCCGCCAGTCACAGCTTTTTCTGCTTCTATAAAAACTTCATGAAACTGCTTTATGTTGGAGCATGGAATTTAGTGTAGCCTAAGCCTGTGTCCCCAGGCCACCATCACTCATACCTGACTTTAGGATAAACCCTTTCCTCTCCCCTTGGAGATAGGGCTATGCCTTGGCACTAGTAAGTATAGAGCTGACCATATGTTCAACGACACTACACAGACTTTGGGTCTCAGGTGATCATCTCTGGATTTTGAAGTGGCAGGGAATGTGTTACCAGAGGAAACAAGATGGCAGGAAAATAAGGAAAGCTAAAGAGAGAAGACTCTTGAACCCTGCGTTTTAAGCAACTACTAGTCTAACTGATATTCTTGTTTTCCTAGAAACCAGTGGGTATTTATAGACGAGGGTAGTTTTATTCTCACTGCAACTGAGGGTACCTGCAGTAGTGGATTCTGTTGTACCCTACACTGGTTGAGCCAACATCCAGACTCATGAACTGTGCAATGAAAAAGCAAATGCCCTTTATCAGCAATGTCCTTTCTAGCCTAACAGCCGTTCCTTCCCCAACTCTGCAAACCACTGCACAGTGGGCTGGCGGTGATTTAATCAGTGCTATGTGAGTAACTTCCCAAGGTGGTAATCTTTATGTTCCAAAGGTCTTTGTAGTCCTTGTTCCATAAAACCACTCCAATTCCCAGAGTCTTAGTAGTAGCTACCATGGCAAGATAGGTAACCCTGGACTTGAAAGAAAATAGCTAGATTTCTGCAGTACTAAAGTTATTATGAAGTTACTGAGGAAAAGATACTACCTAAATAATTCCTGCCTCTGACGATCAATGTGATGCTCAGACTCTGCTTCTCCCAATTTAGTCTGACCTAGAAGAGTCTGTCTCCCTGCTGAGGACACTGGGACCAGGACACCCAGAGTGCTTCCCAGGCAGGGGGCTGCACTGCATCCTCTATAGAATCATGCCAAAATCTCGAGGGCTTGGATTGGAATTCAGCAAGACTCAAGCAATTTAGAAAAGCACTTCAATAAAGTGAATTTCCAGGAACACGTGCACACCAGAATGAAGTCAAGAATGAGTAACCGTGTGTTAATAAGGTAGTAAAAGGCTACAACACTATAATGACCTTCCACAGAAAGCATTCCAGCTGCCCAGCACAGTTAAGGTAAGACGTGGAGTGTGGGGAGGGAATGAGATCATGGCCCCAGGGCCATGTGTTTGGATTTTGAGCTCCACAGTCAACCTGGGTGTTAGCAGTGCTACAAGGAGCTGGCCAGACAAAGACATCCTCTTTCCTCAGCTTCCTCAACTTCCCAAACAGCCTCTGCCTGGTGGAGACCGGAAGGCCTAAACACAGGGCAGGACAGTTAGAAGGAGGTAAGGGTGTAGTGCCATGGTGCCTGAGGGCAGCTATGAAAACACCTTCTAGCTCTCTTCTTAGGGTTTTAGTTTTCAACTAATACGCAGTGAGGAGAATTACAAAACAGTATAGCCAAAAACTCCTGTGACGACTCAGAAAACAAGAAACAAACTATGAAAGAAAGGAAAAAGAAACAAAAGAAGGAAAAAGAGAAAGGAAAGAAGGAAAGAAGGGAGGAAGGGAGGGAGGGAAAACAAACGGACATTGGTGAGCGTCAGTGTAAGCATTTGCCATGCATTACTGGGGAAAACCCTTAATTTAATTTTAAAAATACAGAATTTATGAAAGAAAATAAGGATGATAATGATGATGAAGAGGAGGGGAGGGAGAAGAGGAGGAGAAGGAAGGGGAAGAGGAAGAGGAAGAAGAGGATGAAGAGGAGGCCCAAACTTGCTGGGATTGTTAATGCAGAACAGGGAAGAGAGCAGTAAGGCAAACATGGCCTTGCCAGCCTCTCTGCTGAGGAGCCAGGCCGTGAAGGGAGGTGTTTTATTTTGAGGGGAACAGGATTAGCCAGATAAAGGAGCTTTTAAAATAACTTTTTAAAAAGAGTCATTTCCCTTGAGTAAAGACCAGGCAAGCAGAAGTCTACTTCACATCAAATTGGACAGTCATTTGAAAATACAAGTACCAAAATGATCCTCATGTGGCTACTACGTCCCTTAATAAGATCAGCACATCTGCAAAGGGGTCAAAGGGCATACCACAAGGGAGCTCTCCACAGATGACAAACTTCTTTCTCACTGCTAATTCTTTGTTTTTCTCTGCAGATGAGTGATCTACAAGCTCATGTGGGGATCAATATGCTTTGGGTGCTAACAGCAAATACCTCAAGGGACCCAACAGGCTGAGTGCTTGTGCCTGAGCATGCAGGCAAGCATGTGTGTGTGTGTGTGTGTGTGTGTGTTTACACAGTCCAGGGGCCTACAGCTTTTGCTAATTTTGAACACACAAAAGTGTCTGTCCTTTACAGCTATTAAAAAGATAATTTGCTATCCTTATAAGGAACATTTCTGATTTTGTTCTTCAATGCCATGCCTTATTAAGGTTGAGATAAATCACATGTAGTGCTTGCTTACCATTGCTGCCACTTAAAGAAATTAGATTAGTCGGGACAACATGAAGCCATAATGGAGTAGGGCAAGCCCACATTCTGTCTACTGTCTAAAATTGAGTTTGGGTGATGTGCTCTACAATTACCCAGAGGAGGGCACACGGGTAGTCAACTGAGCCTTCAGAATTAGTTCAGCCACTCAGCCCTGGCTCAGTCCACTCACTGCCTGATGGGCCTGCAGGTTCCAATATGCCTGCCTGCTTCCAGAGCCCTTCATTTCCTACTTCCTTCCCTGGCATTTCATTACACTTTCTGCACTTGGGTCTGGCTTGGAATTCAACCCAAATCTGAAAATTAAAACCATCAAAGTCTCTATCTTATCAACATCACACACACACACACACACACACACACACACACACACACACAAAAACACACACACACACACACACACACACACAGGGGTGGTAGGGACTGAGACACACAAAGAGGGGCCTGAGATTGAACATAAGTTAGCTAGAACATGGGCTCATTTCCAACTCCCTCAGCCTTCTCTTAACCGGATTAAAGAATATTTCCCCTGTATGTTGTAGGATTGGCAGTTGGTCTTTTTCCTAGGGTCTGAGTATGCATTTTCCCACTTACCCTTAAGAGGGAAAGCCAGCCTGGGCATACCACAGCTGGTTCTCGACTCATTGATCACCAGAGTACTCTTGACATAAATAAAACCACAAGTCCAGGTACCCAAACAACACCAAGTCCTCTTACCCAGAAAAATAAAGAACATTTCTTAATTCCTAATGTTTTTATGAGTGTTTGTGGTGTACATGGATGCATATATTCATGTTTGTATGTACGCATGCTTGTCTGTGAGAGTATCAGTACGTATGTGTACATAGGTGGGCAAGCCCTAGGATGACATTAGGAGTGTTCATCTCCCCTTTCAGTGGGCTGGGTGTGATGGCTGGTGTTAACAATGAATTGGGCAGAATCTACAGTCATGGGTGAGATGGGCCTCTGGGGATTTTCCACCCTCCTACAGTGGGTGGCACCACTCCCTGGGTGTGGCCCTGGAGTGTATTATATGGAGAAAGAGAACTAAGAAGTATTCATTCATTGCTTTCTGCTTTTTCATTATAGATAGGATGTAAGAATCCAATCTCTGTCCTCATCTTGCATCAGAAACACTTTACCTGCTGAGCCGTCTCCCCACTCTCTCCTGTCATTTTAAAGTGGCAAACATAAGCATTTAACTTCTGTTGTTTTAAAATTCCACAGAGAGCAAGAGTAGGATGCACACAATTCCTTGGTGTTAAAAAATTAATGAAGACTTGGGAACAAGGGCAGAGCAAAACTTTTAGAAAAGCCAGCGGGTCTTCTATTGAGACTTTGTGGCAAAGGCTTCACAAAGGTCAGTAGAGTTAGACCAGGAAGCAGTGCTCCTCTTCCCAGCCCCACAGCACCCCCAAGTCTCTTCCAAGCTCTGGCATTGGGTTACCTCTGCAGCTTTCTTACTGATTGACCCTACAATGCATCAAGTACTCAGTATGGCATTGTTTAAAGTGCTAAAAACATTGGCAAAATTTCAATCCTTATTTTGGAAAGTTAATTGAGAAAATCCAGGGTACAGGATAGTGCGCAGCTAAAGAAAGGGTGCTGAGAACCTTAAAGGTCCAATAACGGAAGGAAACCCAGGACTCAGCGCTAAGTACCAGGAGAACAGAGAAAACAGGGTGTGGTGTGGTCTTGTTTTCAGAAAGGAGGGAGAGCTAACGATCTTACTGTTGGCTCACATCGGCGGGAACAAACGAGAGCCATGGAAGAGCCTGAGGAGTGGGAGGGACGTAGCAGAGGGGAACAAAGGCGAGAAAACAGGAACAAGGGAATAGATTGGCTGAAGTGACTTGCCAACCACAGTCCTCAAGGTTGACCCTTTTGAAAAATTAAAATTCACTTTGCAAAATTATCTTGATACACTCCCACATGGTCTGGAGGATATGCCAGGCAAAAACTTCATAGACTTATGAGAGAGGTGGTTAGTTATCAAAACAGGCCGGAGAGGGTCTAACATTCAAAGGAAGGGCTGCGTGCAATAGTGACCCCAACACCCAGAGCAGATGGGTCCTGGTCCTTTCATTCTGAGCCTTTCAAGTTGGAATCAGCGGAATCAGAACATAAGGTCATTCAAGAACAGTGGTTCTCAACCTGTGGGATTTGACATATCTGAGGCTAAAATGACCCTTTTACAGGGATCACATATCAAATATCCTGCATATCAGATATTTACATTATGATTCATAACAGTAGAAAAATTACAGTTAGGAAGTAGCAACAAAATAATTTTGTAGTGGAGGTGGGGTTGGTCACCACAACATGAAGAACTGTATTAAAGGATCACAGCATTAGGAAGGTTGAGAACAACTGGTTTAAATGATAGAAGAAATAGAACCTCTGTATGCATGAGCATGTATGTGTGTGTATGTGTATGAACCTCTGTATGCATGAGCATGTATGTGTGTGTATGTGTATGAACCTCTGTATGCATGAGCATGTATGTGTGTGTATGTGTATGAACCTCTGTATGCATGAGCATGTATGTGTGTGTATGTGTATGAACCAATTGAGTTCGAAATCCTTCAATGAGAGGGCCCACATTTTTATTATTCATTACTACATATGGAGAAGGAACTAAAACAAATGCATTTTGACATGAGCAGCAGCAAGATCTGGTGATTTGTTCTACTTCCTTGCCTTTTCTGGGGAAGAGAAGGCAACATGTACAAACACCTCGATTTCAAGCTACAGCATAGACAGCAGAGGCCCTCCCAGATGGCACGAGCTGTGCTAAGCACTCTCAATGAACTGGAAAATTCTTTGGGGATCATCTGAGGAATCTGGATTCAGTAACTCTTTGCAGCAAGTCTTTTGTGTTGTCCCTGCACTAACTCATCACAATTACTTCTGTTTGCTCCCAAAAGCTATTATTTCAGAGAACTGTTGACATTCTGGGTTGGTAGGAACCACAGGACTGGTGATTCACCCTAATAAGCCACAAATCTTATAATATTTAACTGACAAGACTATCAAATTTCTCTATGCTTACTGGAGCAGAGAATTGTGTTCTCTGAGAGTTTGTTCTATACCCTGGGGTATTCATGATCTTCCCTGTTTCCCCACAGCAGTCCAGAGAGTAGGCAGCAGCTCATAGATGACAGGCACAGTTGAGAGCTGGATTGGCACTGGTCTGAGTCCAAAGTGGGCTCTTGCCGTCAAGTCACAAGGTATCCCTCTGTGTACAGGACATAAAGTGTGCTTGGCTACCTGGGTCTTTGCATTGCTGATCTCATCTGTGAGTGGTCTGCAGGTCTACACCCCTGAGCTCAAACAACCAACTCATCAATAGGATCTTCTTGCCCTGCACTCAAGAGACCATGAGTTACAAAAGCTCAGGCCACATCTGCCTGTCAGCGTGTGCTGGAACTTACAATATTACATGATAAACACCTTGGCCAAGCAAGGAACAGAGCCTGTCTTGCTGGAGTGGGGGTGGGGTGGGGTAGGAGGTGAATGGTGGGGGGAGAAAACAGTGGCAGTGACAGGGTAGAGAAGTCTAGTCTTAGCACAAGCTGCTGAGAGCCAGAACAGGGCTGGCCTTGAAATCAGCTGCAGGGAGTCTGACCTGGGACGTGACATCAAGTTATCATGGACTCCTAGGCCAGAAATCCAGTTCTGGGGATCCCACTCTCTGTACAACTCATTTTATCAAAGTTGTGGTTAAAAATAGAAGGGAGCTTTAATCACCATAGCTACATAGGAGAGGAAATGGGACTCTGTGTTTTTGACCCAGGTTAAATTTGGAAGAGCCATGAGTCTGGGGTGGGGTATACTAATAGTTTGGGTCAAACTGTGGTTTGGCTGGTCATTATCTCTGAGTGAGTCAGGTAGAATTGTGTCAAGCTAAGAAAGTCTGTGCCATCAGGGGGTTTAGTTCACTATGTCACAAAGATATTTTCCTACTACATCTGCTGTTCCTAGAACCCAAAACAACTAGAAAAAAGAATCACTCAGAGCAAAGGAGGGAGATACAAGCTGGAGACTGAGATTCCAGGTACTTATCCTGCTATTATTAGTCATGAGGTAGGCATTTGCAGGTTCAAGCAAACAGTCGGTGCTTTCAGAAGAGGCAGTCTCTAAGTGTTTATTACTTAAGAACACCCCTAAAGCTTCAGAGAGTTAAAGTTGGGTGGGGATATTAATAAAGAGTCCACGAGGGAAAGGGTCTAGGTGCTGTCTGGTTTAAAAGTCCATTGACGGGGTTGGGGATTTAGCTCAGTGGTAGAGCGCTTGCCTAGCAAGCGCAAGGCCCTGGGTTCGGTCCCCAGCTCCGAAAAAAAGAAAAAAGAAAAAGAAAAAAAAAAAAAAGTCCACTGACTACTACTCCCTCAGGCCAAAGTGATGCCTAACAAGTGTCCTTAGAAATTAATCATAGCTCAAGATGCAAATGACTGGAACCTAGCTGTCTTTATCACACAACCCTCAACTGAAAGCTCAAAGACCAAGGACAGGAATGTCACCGTCTCTCCCTTAGTTCTGTTTCACCCATACCTTCCAAGTCCTACTCCTCTCAGCAGCAGACAGCATGGTCCCATTGACTACATGCACACTTCTCAGCTTCTACTATTTACTACACCTAGCAAATCTCATGGAAGGACTGGTACCCAGAAGTACATGGCTAAACTCTAAGGCAAGCCAGGCATGGTGGCACACACCTATAATCTCAACCGTTGGGAGATGGTGACTGAAGGATCAGGTGTAAAAGGCAGTCCTCAGCTTCATAGGTCAGCAGGATGGCAAGCACTGACCTTCCCCTAAGGTCCTACACAGGATGACAACAATGCACTAAAGGCGCCAGGGTGGGAACCATTCTGTACACGTGTGTGAACTAAACGGTGGGGCATGTTGCCAGTGCATGAACTCACTACAGAGGCCAATGTTGAGACAAGGGCCTCTGTCTTCATGATTCTGGAGAAAGCACACAGAATAACACAGAATAGCTCCTGAACACAAGTGACTTCTCAGCACAGCTGTCTTCGATCGTGCAGGGCCTTGAATGTGGACACTAAGGAGGCACCCTTCCCAGCAGAGTCAGCTTTTGTACCCGCAGCTAGTCTGAAAAATCCAAGTGCTGGTGGCACAAGTCTGAAGTCCACGAGCTTCTTGATGTGTGCACTCATTCTCATCTCCCTAACTTCCTACCTGAGCAGGTATGGCTGCCAGCAGAACAAGGAGGATTCCAGTTTCAGAACACTGAAGTCCAGACAGAAGTAAAGCAATCTCCCCAGACCGCGAAGAAAGGGTCAGGGCAAGTCCTGAAAGGCCTCCCAGATATCACTTAGGTGTCCACCTCTAGGGGGCTGCCCTCCCACCTAGAGTTACTGGAACAGGCTCACGGGCAAAAGTGTTTAGGTCCAATTCCGTGCGGTACCTAGAAACCTGCTAAGTGTAGGACCCTTGATTGTTTAAAGCTTTGCAAAAAGGCACCAAAGACAGGAAGAAGTAGGTAGCTTAAAGCAAGAAGGAGGAAGAGCAGGATAGGCTGGGGGTAAGGGGTGGGGTCTGATAGACATGAAGGGCAAAGGAAAAGGAAGGCCAAGGGAGAAATCCAAACGAGATGAAAACAGCATCTGTAACAGGGCCCCTCTCAGGAGAGCCCTGCCATGCATGTACTAACCCTCCACCCAGTGAAAATGATGCCTGCCTGCTGTGGTACATAAACCTTAGGGACATAATATCTTCCACATGGGTGTGCCCCAAAGCACACAAAGGTGCTTGACAGGTCATTTCAAGCTGACTGTCAAGGTCAAGACACTACCACCTGCAGGCACAAGTTAATGTCTTCATCTAGTCCCTGCCCCCTTCCAGGGTTCTCTGTTGGTTTGTTTGTTTTAACCAGAGCAGTTTGAACTGCGGACAAGCCTGACAACTGTTCAAACACATGTATGCTCCACTTATGACTGTGCAAAGGAGACACCAGAAGGCTAAGACCCAGGGATGGCTAGAGGGGGCCACTTAGTCACAACTCTGCAGGACCCAATGGAAGGGTCCCTAGCCATAAATTGCTGGCTAAAGGAAGAAGGTCACTGCTGGTATCCATTTGCAAATGCTGATTAACACTAAGATGCTTGGGGCAGAGGTGGGAATCCTGTGCTTGAGATCTGTTTATTTCGCAGTTCATCAGGGGGTAAGGGATCCTTTCTGAAACTCTTCCTTAAGGGCCTAACATTCAGATGCCCAAGAAACCCAGGTTTTGATGAATACAGGAAAATCCCAGCTTGCTGATCTAACCAGCTCTTCATCAAAAAGAAAATGTGTCTGTTAAATTGCTGAACGAAATTGAATTGCCCTACCTTAGCACTGTTCAAAATATTTTTTAAGATATAATAAAAAAGCACTAAGGCTCTAAAACCCACTGCAGGCTATTCTAAATCAAACCCGAGTGTTCAGCTGCACCTGGATGCAGGCCCTTTACAAGGACTTCTGAGCAACAGACAAATAGGGACCATTCTGAGGGAGCTCCTCTCGGCCAGCATGCCCACTCACTCCGTTCAGATTGAGATTCCCAAATAAATGAAGATGGTAGGCCATGAGGTTGTGGGGAAGATCCTAGAAAACTTCCTGGGTTGTCCTTACCTGGCAGAAATCCCCCTGACCCCGACTCCTACGTTCCCCACTCTGTGGTTCAGAACCAGTCTAGAAAGGCAGTGTGCATTCCAAACCCATTCCAGGTCTCTACAGTGGTCCAGGCAGCTGTAGGAATTCCAGGGCACAAATCACTTTGTTGGGTAAAGGCAGAAACCCACAGGATTGACTTTTAGGATTATTTTCCTCATTCTTCAAATGCTTCTTTTTTTGTGTGTGCTTTGTAATATCCTTAACACACACACGCACACACACACACACACACACACACACACACACACACACATACACACATGAGCCACATTAATTGTACAAATGTGTACAACTTTACCTAAATAAGTATGGAGGCACAGAGCAGGAAATTGAAAGTGTGAGGCTTCGAAATGTTAAAGTTGCAATGAAGGCTAGTTAAAGCAGTCTCCTTCTGGTCAAGTCCCTCTGAGACAGGTGAGACCTAGTATTCCTGCTAGTGTGATCAGTCACCTGGCCACGGGACCACCCTAGGAAGCCAGGCTCACCCTAAGCCATGCTGAAGAGATAGGCAGAAAACTTTTCCTTTAATGAGATACTTTTCTTTCCCAGGATGCTCCTTCCCCCACAAGCCAGGCAGCCATGAGGTTTGACTGGATCTGTCAACCTTTCTGAATTTGGATTAAAACTCTTCCTTTTCCTATCTCTTTGTTTCAGAACCTAAGCATGCATTCCATGTACTTTGAGTGCCATGATCAATCTCTGAAGCTTCCCTCTCTGTCATGTGGCCAACCTCCGTGGCAGTAACTCAGACATCGTGGCTTTCCCTTCTCTCCCCACCCTTCTCCATAGCTGCAGAGGCATACAGCTTGCCTGTTCTGAGGGTTTTCCTTTTAAACTCTAATAAAATAGTCCTTCCACTTGATTCCATTCTTAGATTTTTTTTTTTTTTATTAATAGGACTAAAAGCCCCAAGAGTCCGATTTCCTCAGTATTACAACATGCAGTGGCTCAGTGGTCTAAATGGCTGAAATAGCTTCCTTGAGACTGTGAAGTATCCCAACATGTCCAAGTTCTCACTCACCAAAGACAGAAAAAAATGGAATTCCACAGCTGGCTACACATTGGAGTCCTAGATATTTGTGAATAGGATCATCTCTCAAAGAGCGGGTTTTAGTCTGCAATGGTCCCACAAAGTAAAGGTGTACCCTGAACACCATAGTGGGGTAACACTGTTCAGCTGGGGAGAAGGAATCTGTGTCTTTGACAGGCAGATGCATCAGGATATTAAATCAGATGACAAGAATATTAAAGGCTTTCCTGACCGATCTCTAGTAAAGAACTCCCTTTTGACTCTGTGGAATCCATGTATTTCCTAAACTGATTAACTTGCAACCCCTCCTCCCACCCCATCCCTGCCTCGGAATTACTTACATTCCACAAAACTGGTCTCCTTGAAGTTTCAAAGCTTCTGACTTAAGCTTGTGTGCTCACATTTCCTTGAGGCAAAACTTGTCCAGCATTCACCATACTTGTTCACTGACAGGTAGGTGTTCTGGCCATTGTTCATCCATCCTGTCCCAAATACCAGCTTGGGCAGGTCATCCCCAAATTGCACAAGTATGAAAAACTCCGAACTACACTCTTGGCTGCCTTCACAGAGGAAACAGGCTCAAGGGTTAAAGCCCACCAACCGCAGTTCAGTAAGGCAGCCTCCAGGGACAAAGGCCTAGCTGCCAAGACTACAAGAGCAGCTTTCTCTTAGCCCTAGAGCAGCCAACTCTTAGAATGGAGTTTCAAGATTCCTATTTCACAATGTGAAGAGGGCAGGAGTAACTCTTAGCAAGCTAACTGGGAAAGGTGGAGTGCACATCTAGTCTCTTCAATGACTACAGATTTTGTGTTTAGTCTTCCTGTCCAGTCTAAGGAGTTACTTCTATAATGAGTACAGGTAGGGGCCAGACACAGGGACACACACCTTTAATTCTAGCATAGAGGCAGAGGTAGGTGGTGTTTGGTTCCGACCTGGGTCAAGGGACTGAGGTGGGTATTTTGCATATCAAAATAGACCTGGCTTCTAGGTTCTCCCTGCATCATTAATCCTTACCTGGCATACCTTACCCCCAACCTTGAACGTCACAATCTAGGGGCTGGGCTGCCCTTCTCCCAGAGTCTCTTTCCTATATAATTTTGGCCTCTCTCTCTCTCTTTTTTTTCTCTTCTCTCTCTGTGTGCCCTTTTGCTTTTTCTCTCCCTCCTCTACTTCCCTACCTCTTCCCCATTGCGACTTCCTTGGCCTCTGTCCTTGGAGTCAATGGACCCATTCACATGAGTACAGCTTCCTTATAAACCTGCCTCAGCAGAGAAATAACCTACCAGATGGTGCTAAAACCCAGGAGAAGTTAAGACCCCAGCCCGATGGCCCCAGTCTTTCCTGGCTACATGGGGACCACCTCCCTACCCCCCTACCCCCCCCAGCCCCTGTATGCATCATTTCTTTGGACTGTGGGTACCCATCACCAGCTACTGCCTATCTGGGTCCAGGACCCTTTGGCCTCTCTCTCTGATGATTTGTAGCCACAACAGAGTAAACCCTGAGACAGACTGATTCCATGACAGGCTTCAAATTGACAGTTTAGGAAACTAGGCCCAAATCTGTTTCCAAGAACTGGGCAAGTCCAGGCAAGTTTAGGCCTCAGAAGCTGCCCCACCACCAGGCCTCACTGAGGCAAGGACAATAAATGGGTCAGCAGCAGTTTCCAGACGTCCTCAGCAGCAGTTTCCAGACTTACCCAGCAGTGGTTCTAGAATGTCCCTAGAGATAGAGCCAACGATAGAGGTTTCCTACCCCTCCCCAGAATTACCCTGATGTGCTTTAAATTGGTCCTGCAAGCTCACTCGGGCATCTCCATCTTGGAATGGGAGACCCCAGCATGCTGGACTTCTACAGAATAAAACATCTTTGCTTTTACATACTATGAATCTGGGGTATCATTATTCGGTGAATTATGGACCCTTACAACCCCATTCCAAACAAATACCTGGTCTTTGTTTTGGGGGAACCTTTGATATAGAGACCTCTTATCTGAGGTCACCATTCCAGCATAAATGGTTCGTTCATCTCAGACTATGAATTGGGATGCCAATCCAATAATGTTGAGATGGGTGCTATGCGATTTAAAACAAAAATTTATTCAAATTTAAAACAAAAATTTATTCAAATTGGTCTGAACTCCCTATGTCCAGTTTTTTGGAAGCTGGGCTCTCCCTAAACCACTCTTAGCACAGAGCTCCAGGTGCCACTCAGTCCTGTTCTCCCCCACCTCTTGCCTGTCCATGTGTGACCACTGCAGCAGCTGTGGCATCAGTGGCTGTGTCAGCACCCACATTGTCGATTGCAACGATGATAGTGAACGACCAGTCTGTTCATTTTATATCTGCCGCTGTACCAACAGGACAAAAGTATAAACATGTGACTGGTCACCATCTTGATTTTGGGATAAGAGAGCCAAATTATAGCTTCACTACCAACTTTCCTAAGGGCAACAACACTTGACATGAGCAGGGACACAGGTCTCCAAAACATACTTTTAAGTTAACATAAATTTTTTGTTTCTAGCCTCATAAAAGCTACAATAAATAAAAAAATTTAAGTTGATAGCCAGTAACCTTATAAATGATCATATCCTTTAATTTAGCCTCCTGCTTTATGTTTCCTAGATGTACATTTAGAACAGATAACTAAAAACAGTCGTAGATTGTTTAACCCAGATATGCTTAGTAGGTACTGGCCTCAAACCTGTCAAAGACCTGCTGAATATGGCATTTGAAATCTTAAACTTAGGGACTGCAGAGATGGCTCAGCGGTTAAGAGCACTGACTGCTCTTCCAGAGATCCTGAGTTCAAATCCCGGCAACCACATGGTGGCTCACAACCATCTGTAATGCAATCTGATGCCCTCTTCTGGTTTCTGAAGACAGCTACAGTGTACTTATATATAATAAATGAATAAATAAATGAATCTTTAAAAAATTTTTCAAAAAAAATTCTTAAACTTAAGATACTTAAAATGACAGAGACTCCCAAATCCTAGCAGTGACACCTCAAGTTCTCCAGGAGATATAGACACAATAAGAATGGGCTCCACCCTGACTACTGAGAGAGACTGCTCTATTGCGCCACCTGCTGTGGAGGCCCAGCCTGAACTGTGGACAGACAGACACTGGACATGCCTCATGTGTGCAAGTCAAAGCCAGGTCAGTCTCCCAAGTTCCTCCTCCAGAGGAAGGCCTCTCAGATTTGCCAGGCCTGGCAGTTGAAGATTGGTCCTGCTCTGGGACCTGTGTCCCCAATGAAGCCATAGACATCAAAGGAACCTAGTGAGGTGACTGACTGGTAATGGGTAAGTCTACCATTTTAATCAACACATAGGACATTTAGATAAATCCTTCCCAGGTCTTTGAGGGGTTTGAACCCAGCGATCATTCACTTGTGTCTCATGGTAAATAACTGGATAGGAAAAATTTATGTAAGGTCCTAAGAAAGTGTTTAAAGGCCTAGGAAGATATTCTGAGGTAGATAAATACAAGTTATAAAGGATTTATCTTTTTGTAAACTTAAGAGGATTCTTGTAAGCTTTAGGGAATCTACTCAAATCCACCTCTCACTGATCAAATGGACTCAAGATAAGTATTGTCAATTAACAACCACTCCTCCCCCATTCCTCATTGCCTATTCCTGAGAATGGAATCGATTTCCCTTTCTCTAGGACCTCCCACCCCCTTCTCCAACTCCCAAGACCATAGGCCTAAAAATTTTAAATGTACACTATCTTAGTTAGGGTTTTGTTGCTATGAACAGACACAATGACCAAGGCAACTCTTATAAGGACAACATTTAATTGGGGCTGGCTTACAAGTTCAGAGGTTCAGTCCATTATCGTCAAGGTAGGAGCATGGCAGCATCCAGGCAGGCATGGTGCAAGAGAAACTGAAAGTTCTACATCTTCATCCAAAGGCAGACAGAAGACTAGCTTCTAGGAAGCTAGGACAAGGGTCTTAAAGTCCACACTCACAGTGACACACCTACTTCAACAAAGTCACACCTCCTAATAGTGCCACTTCCTGAGCTAAGCATATACAAACCATCATATACACCCAAAAGATTTCCTCCCTAAACTCCTATCTTCTGCTCCTACCCAGGTGTTCTCTCAGAACCTGCACCCAGGAAAGGTTCAACACAGTTACTGACAGGTACTCTGGCCCAACCTCACAAACTTCTTCAACTGGGCCTATACACTCCTACCCTAAGACGGTCTCACAATCTGGACAGCAGAGAAACAACCCAGCTCTTCCCGGACTTAGTTGGCATTCCAGCTTTTTGCCTACACTCCAAAACTGCACCCCAATGTCAGCAGAAAGTAGTCATGGACAATTACAGGAGGAGAGGAGAAGAGAAGAGAAGAGAAGAGAAGAGAAGAGAAGAGAAGAGAAGAGAAGAGAGTCAGAGACAGAGACAGAGACAGAGACAGAGAAAGACAGTAAGTGAACATGGGTACTTACCAAGAAGCAGAAGGTGTCCTACTTTGAACTTCACTCTGAAGTTAAATTGTGATTCATTTTAACATTGAACTCTCACATCCCACACAACATTCAGGTTTTTGTGAAAATAGTATTTCTTTATTTCAAGACAGGGTCTTGTGGGGCCTAGGCTAGCCCGTCGTCATTATGTAACCAGAGACAACTGAAGTAGGAACTTCTAGGATGTTTCACTAAAGCAAACATGTGAAAGGACAAATGATGTTAAGAAGGACCCAACAGATGGCAGATGACGCTGGATGGTATCGGTATGCCTTTCCGTTGCTTATTCATCATCTTTGTTGAGACTCCATAAGGAGAGACATACCAAAAAACGTCTAGTGGTGTGCTGGCGGCTTCTTGCCCTGGAATTGGCAGAATGATGTCATCTGATGTAGACTCATGTGGAGCTTTGATAAGACAGACTCACATACTGAGGCAAGACACATGGTGAGACAAGACCCATGGAGGACATGTGATCTTTTGGAGGGAGAAAAAATAGGACTCAACGAACAGTGACAGGGGCTTGGCTTGGCTTGCTTGTATATCTAGCTTTACAAATGCTTCTTGGTCTCTCATCTTTGCTGATCGTCACTTGGTTCAGAGAGGCACAGTAGAGAACTTCTCCTGGTGTCCCTGCTGGTCCTAATCTCTCCTAATGATTAGGCTGAGGCCTGGATAGCTCTTCCTGCTAGGTCGTGCCACTGCCACTGCTACTGCTATCCTGACACTACTGAACTGGACTGCTGGTGTACCCATGAAGTGTTTGAGAGTGGATCGAGCTGCCACTGCTGACTCCTGTGAACTGAACTGCTGACTTCTTGACAAAGCAGATGGGATTTGCTCCAAAGAACAATTTCTAAACCGGTCCACTTCCCCTGTATTCTAATATCCTTTCTTTTTCACTACCTCTGGTGGGTGGTGGGCTAGAAGGGAAGTTAAAGTGTTTAAGAACCATCGTTAAAAGAAGGTCTTTGAAGACTATAAGCTAAAAGATGACCCTGAGTTTCTGATCCTCTTGCCTCCATAAACTGGAAATATGGGTATGTGGCCTCACATCCGATTTTATGCTCAAGATTGAACCCAGGGTTTCGGGCATGCTAGACAAGCACTCTGCAAACAGATACATCTTCAGCCCCCAAAGGAATACAGTTTTGAGAGTAATTTCCTTGTATCTTTGGCCCTTTATTCAATGTGTTCAATTGCATTTTAGGATGAGTTAAGGGCACAAGGCTATATACACTCCATACATAGGTCCCTCCCAGGAGAGCCCTTCATGCATTGTGATTAAGGACTATTCCTAGAGCTAGTATTCTCCCTAGTAAGGAACTAACATGCTTATAACATTATGTAGAACCCAGCAGCTTTCTCTGTAATGGTTTCAGAAATAAGACCCTGAAATGGTCAACCTTCAAATGTTATCTTATCCCTTGCCTTCCATGGCTCTGTAGCCAGAGAACACAGCAGTGGGCTTAGCAGTGAAGTGGGCTTGGCTTTCCCTCCAAGAGAAGAATCATAAGCTGGTGGCAACTAGCCACATCAGGGTGCAGGACTGGAAGAGATTAGCTGCCTACGATGACATCAAAAGAGAAAGATGATTACAAACACAGGTAGAGAATGATTGCTGCAGGCCTTTCAAAGGCCTGGCAAGTTCTCTTGAAGGATGGCTCCAGCAGTTCTGTCAGTCTATGTGTGTGTGAACAGTTCAAAGAAAAGGAAACACTTAAGTGCAATCATCCAGAGGGTGAGAGGTCACGGTCCGATGACGATAAAATGCTACTTGTGGGTCTGACAAGCAGCACAGCTGCTCTGTGATGGGAAGACTCTAGACAAGCAGAGGCCAAGCGTTTGCTCTGAGTGTCCCTCGATGGAGAAGTTGGCTCTGCACACTCATACGGCAGAGCCAGTTGATTCTGAGCCACAATCCACATCACCTTCCCTGAGAGCAGTGCCCTCAACCCCAGACAGTTAGACAAGTCTCCCCAGTGTCTGAGCTCCGAACTCTCAGTCCCTGCACAACTTAATACAAACTGATGACTTTGGAGACCACAGTTTCTTAAACTGTAACTGAGTTGAGGGGTGGGTGTGCAAATGTTTGTTGACTTGAACATGTTTCTGGCAGCAGTTGCCAGCACTGCATCCTAAGTTCATAGCACACACAACACTTTGCACTTCTTGCAGCTCCAAACACTTGTCACAGACTTGCAGCTGCTGAATGTTACCACCGTGGGGTTTTCACTGGGCACACAAGGTTTTCTGCTTTCATGGAAACAAAGGCTTACTCACAGGAAGCAGGTACTTACACTTCCTACATCGTGCCTCAGCATGCAAGTGTGAGATCAGTGTATCTTTGGGTTGATTGTCTTTTGTTCGAATGTTTGACTTTGGGAATGCTTGAGTTGCTGATTTGAGTTTCATTAAAAAAATTATAAAATGAATTGGAATTAGGGCGGAATTTCTAACAATTTTTTAGCTGGCTGTAAAATACTCCTACCATATTTGTTTGAAACAGCCTTCTGAATGTTGAAAATTTTAAAGTCAAAATATCAATCAGTTTTGAAAAACACTGATGGTGCACTATACCCTGCAGCGTCAAATATTCAGCTAGGGTTTAATTGTTTACGTAAAAGCACACGGGCACATCCCTCTCATTAATGTGCACATTAGTCTTCAATAAATGATACGCTGCAAATGCTAAGATGCATTTCCTTACTACTCATTAGTAAACATTTGGATTTTGTACTAATTTTACGTTTACAATTTTAATATGAAAATCTCTTGCAGAGAAGGCTTCTGAGTGAAAAAGCCAAGGTCTTCCTGTCTATGACCAGCAAAACCATTGTAGCCAGGGCTTTCTAAGCCCCACAAAACCAGCACTTTGTGAATAACAGTTACTGCTTTAGGAAAGAAAAATGAAAAGCAGAACAAGTTAGGAGAAGGCCCTCCTGTAAGAAGAGAAGCAAACCAGGTAAGTCCCTCATAGAACCAGAATAAAGTGAAGTGTCTGCAACAAAGCAGCCATGGGGCACCGCCCACCTGCTGCCCTCAGAGGGTCACTGCTCAGTGAGCAGCCCCAGCAAGCTTGCAAAAAAAACAAACTTTTCCAGGGGCAGAAAAGGAAGGTATGAGCTGCTTGTCATCTCACCCACCCCTGCAAAAGGAACAAGGTACAGGAGTGTTCATTCAAATGTTTGGGTTTTTAAAGAAACGACCCAGGAAAACATTTGCGATTGTATTTAAAATCTGAGAAACAATTGAAGGGCAGGAGCGCTCTCTCTCTCTCTCTCTCTCTCTCTCTCTCTATATATATATATATATATATATATATATATATATATATATATATATGCAAACCCCAAATATGGAGCTTGTAAGAGAAAGCAGGAGAGTGAAGCGTGGGCAGACACAGGAGTGAACACACACTGACTTGTCTTAGGACCCCCGTTCCCTAGAGAAGAACCACTGTGGGCACAACCCTCGCATTTAAAGGAGGGGGCTTAGGGAATTAAAGACTTAAGTGTAAGTTAGCAAAAGAAAGAGAAGAGAGAGAGAGAGAGAGAGAGAGAGAGAGAGAGAGAGAGAGAGAGAGAGAGAGAGAGACTTCCAAAGCCGTGAAACCTTACCACTTGAGATAATGACAGAAACTCACGACTGCTTCCTCGCTGGCAGAAAGCAGCAGTCAGAGGCTGAGCACAGCAGGCCCTTTGTAGCGGCCTGTTGTGCTTTGCTCATTCTATTACGCAGTGGCTGGGAGATAAGAACAAACAAGACCACACCCTGTCTAACTCCAGGAGAGGGGTGGGGCAACCTGGCTCCAGTCACTCCCGGGCTTGTGTGCACAGGATGCCTTTTGTAGTTGAGGTCCTTAGGAAACTCCATGCAGAGTCAGGAGCTGGGATAAGACGCAGACATCGTCCATTGCACAACCCAAACAAGTTGTCTTAATAAGGGGCTTTACGGTATTTCTCCACCAAGAGCACTGAGGATATTTGAGTAATTATTTCTCTAAACTCTTTGTCAACATTATTTTTATTCAATAAGAAAAAAAAATCTGTAAAAACTTAGACAAGCAAACATTTACACCCAGCTCCCCTTCCTGTGCCCTACTGTGTGAGCAAGGAACCACACAATAGCCAGCAGGTAAGGACAATGTGGCTTGGGGTCATCTTTCTTCCTTGGCACCCGGGTAGAGTCCAGTCTAGGTGTCAGGTGTTGTGCTAGTTCTATCAGTGGAGTTCTGCTCAAGAACAGCATTGCTAAGCCCTGGGGCTAGCAGGTCATGAGACAGCACAGCACCCATGATCCTAGGACAAAGCTGGTTACTGTGGCTGTCCCATATCTCAGTGTCTGTGCTTATCCTCATGTGGCTGACCTGAGCCCACCCTAACAAAGCCACCCTCTCTACCCTGCAGTGTCTGATTTTTTACTTTTGTGTGTTCTGTTTTTCTCCCAGACTGGAATGTGTGTTCCCTGGAGAATGGAGATCTCATCAACCGCACTTGCCCTTGCAGGTTCTGCAGTTTAAGTGCTGCCCGCAGACAGCGTGCTTGACGGAAACACAGAGAGACTGAGCAGACAGCTACACACAACCTGGTGTGGAGCCAGCAGCAAGGAGGTCAGTCTGCTGGCCACCTCAGCCAGCCACACTACCTCCACTTCCCCCAGCTGGACAGGGGCCGGATTAATGTGAACAGTTCAGTTGAAATGCAGAGCCACATGGCTTTTGATGGCATGAAACAAAGCCATGGCACTGAGATAGTTTGCAGAATTCTTAAAATTCAATATGGAGTTGGGAGTGGGGTACCTGGATACAGCAAGGTAGTCTTGCCAGCCTAACTCTGCTTTGTGACGCATAACTGAACTATGAAAGACAAGAAAATGACCAGGACATAATTGTGATCTGCTGAGAGACAAATAGCAAACTAATCATGGAGAGAGGTAGGACCCGGGTGTTTATCTTAAGCAATGCTCATAAATCTAGCTCCAGGCTTTCATTCCACTGACACTATGGACACTACAGCAAGGTGTGGAGTGTGACCAGAAGTATAGAGTGTCCTTTGCATTAATTTCTCAGTGAGAGGAAGGTAGGCTGGCTGCTCCAACTCAACTTGAGACATGAGAGTACACGAGGTCATAATGAAAATCAGCAGCAGGATAGAGAGCTTTCTGTACACGAGAAACTTACTTAAAATGTACTTTATGAATGCACCACATTACTCCAAAACATGCAGACGCCATGTTCATGACATGAAACAAACCCAGAAAGTCCACATATCCCAAATGAGTGAAAGACAGGATGGGGTGGGCCACAGAAGACCAAGTGCAAGCTGGTAGTCAGAGGAGAGTGAAAGTGCATGAAAGCGCCTTTCCTTTTGAACAGTGAGAAAGGACAGGACTGGGCCAAGATTGTGAAGCTTTCAAAGTTGTAAAAAAATGTGTTTTTCTCAGGTCACTGGAGTCCCATATTTGGCTCAAAAGCAGAACCCCCCAAAAAAAGAGTGTTAAGGATTCTCATTCAAGCCATGATAAATAATGTTTAAAACATTGTGTATTGTCCAAACATTTTTAAATCCTTTAACACAGTTAATGACTTGCCTGTTTTTGTTCACTTGGAGATGCTGACTGCCGTTTGCCAAAGTGGAATACTAAAATGGTACTCATTATAATTAAAAGCTAATTGCTAAAGAAGCCCAGAGCTATGGAATTTATGATCCTGCTACATGTTTATAAACCAGGGACTCAGGAAAGAGTCAGATAATTTACCAAGAAGGCCTCTGATTCTCCAGCACAGTATAATAATCAGGACACGGTGAGTGTGGGTTTCTCATGATGAGACCTCATGGATTTGAGAGTCTCCCTATCTCTGTTTGGGGCACAGAGTTGACCTCCATGCCTGCCATCCTTGCTCCAGCAGAGCCTTTAGCATAGATAAAGCAGTAGGGCCCCGGTACCTGGTTGAATCACCTAGGCATTCAGCTACATATAGCTCAAGTGTTGGGATCTGTAGGGTCAAGTCCAGCAAGTGGAATCAATTTAAGTCAGAGTTTGAAGAAACAAAAGCCCACCCTAATTCTGCACCCCAACGAGGAGTACACAACTCCACAATCGACCTTCCACAGTTCAACTGCAAAGAACAGAAGCAAAGTACAGGAAGCAACTTAACCAGAATAGACTATTTCCTGACTAATAAGGAAAGGTAGGGTAGGGGTGGAGGATGTATTTGAGAACTCTGTACAGTTCTCCAGTCCTAAAGTCTTATAGTACTCTCATGGTTGCTAAGTTGTTGCTGCCACCCCAGTTTTGACATTTGTGTACAGCAGCATTTGGCCTTCAGTACTTAGGCTTATTATTTTAAAAATACAGCATTAAGAAGATTTAAACCATATTAAATATCTCAAAAAGCAGAAATCTTACCATCTGCCTGCTTGAGCATACAGACTTAGAAGGAAAAGCTTTCAGAATGGTCTACAGGTTAACACATTTTACTTCTGGCAGACTGTGCCTCAAGAAGGAGGTATCAAAAAGCTTTATGCTTGAAAAATACTTGGCCTCTGGTTCCCCCCAGGCTAAAACATGGAATTGTTAGCAAATATGTCCTGGAAAACAATGCTCATAAAGTGCCCAAACAAATGACCCCTCAGAACTGATACAAATGAGAAACACTTAATGAATGACCCTTTCCTCACCAATAACTGCTTAAATTAAGCCCAGGAGACTCTTCAAAGGAACCAAAGGAGTCTCCTTGTTAAGACAAACTATATATAGACATCAAGACAATTATATGATGCATGCAACCACATATATATAATTATCCTAGTTTTTACATTCCCATTATCTTTATAAATACAGGATAAAAATCAGTCTAAACAATTTTTTGGAGACCTCCTCAAGGATTATAGCAAGCCAGATATCCCTTAAAAAATGTGATGTGGGATGTGTGTATGTATAGTGTGTGTGCACATGTGTGTGTTTCTGTGTGTATGTGTGTGTGTGTGTGTGTGTGTGTGTGTGTGTGTGTGTGTGTAGGAAAGATCAAAAGCAAATGTTCTGGACAGTTCTTTTCTACTCAAGGGTTTTACCAAGAATGTGTACAGTTTTTTTGGGAAAACACCACAAATGACAGCTGTTCAAAAGCATGGAAATTAATTGGCAGCAAGAATTTCCTTGACTAATAGGGAAAAACTCAAAGCCACATGTCTGATGAGCTGGCTTTCCCACCCTAGTCAAGCACAGCCCTGTTAGTGATTAGGCTTTGCAAACAGAAGCCTAGTCAAGGTTCACCCGCCATCTTCCCTCTGTGGGACAGAGCTGCTTTCCCATCACTGTGTGAACAGACAGTGGGGTTGATGGGTGTGGCTGTAATTAACACACGGCAAAGGGTCAGCTAGTAAGTTGCTAATTTTTTGTCAGAATCAGATGGAAGCACAGTAAAAATAATTCATTTACTGTATTAAAAATTGGAACAAGTTGTTATGTCCCTCCCCCATGGTAAGCCATCTGCTTTTAGCTGTTTTCCAGCAGTGTGGATGGATTCATGCTCTGACATGGGGCTCTCAAGTTGTAGCCTTGTGACCAATGGTGAGAATGGATGAGGCAGCTGGTCAGGATTAGGTGAACAGCTGTGGCCCTGGGACCAGGTTTTGTTACTGTGCTCAGAGTCTGATGCCATGACCTTGGACTCATTAGCAGTAAGTTCTCATCACCCAAGCTAACATCTGAGCAATCTTGAAAACTATCCCCTGAAGCTAGGAGTAAGATATCCAGGAGGGAACAAGGAACTCCTATCCAAAGCAAATGGAAGTGGGAAGGAGTTTAACAAACACCCCCATTAGTTCTGAGACTTCTGAAGCACGTCCCACATGCCACGCCGAGCAGCATACCTGGCCATTCCCAGACTTGGGAAGTTGGTGGGGACAATAAGTATGTCCAGCCTGGAGAAAGGGTGTGTTCCCAGGACAGAGTGTGCGGCTGAGAGGCAAGAGGGGATCAGCCACAGCAGGGCCTCTTGGCAGGCACCCTCAAGGCACACTGGGGCAAACACTCGATAAGGAATGATGTTCTGGGTGGCAGCAGACGCACTCTGGAACCGGCAGGGGTATTCCATATGACTGCAGGTGTCACCATACCTGGGCAATGCAAAAGAAGACAGTGGCTCAAACAGGATTATTAACAAAGGTGGTTCATTTCAATTATTGACTTGTCTGCTTTTGAGCAGCAGTGAAAATTATAGGTCAAATACTTATTGATGTGCATGAAGGGACTGAGTGGCTTCGGTCCCTAAGTTTATGAAAGTAATGATCTTATTTCAGAATTATAGGGTTTAGGGGTAGGCAAGATTTGAAACAATAAAACAACCTCCCACCCAGATTAAAGCACATTCAACCTTTAGTAATGTGATCTCAAATACTATCATAGAGGAGCTATTTAAGTGACTGACTGTTTTAGAGAGGGAGAGATGCAATAGCCATTTTATTTATTAACTTTTCATTGGGATCTCAGGGAGCCCGGCTAGCTTTGAACTCATGATATAGCTGAGGCTACCCTTCAGCTTCTGATCCTTAAATTAAAGATTCCATTCTGGAAAGTCCTAGAGTAAGTGACATGATGTGAGGCAGGACAATGAACCAATAACAGTTACAGGTATCAACTGTAACTGAGGTCTGGGAACAGAGGTGAGGTAACAGAGGCTGGCACTTCGGAGAGCACTTTTTCAATATCTTTTTGGGCTTTGAAGACAGGGTCACATGCATCCCAGGCTGGTCTCAAACTCACCATGTAGATGAGAATGGCCTTGAACTCCTGATCATCTTTTCTCTACCTCCTATATGCTGGGATTACTGGGATATGCCTGGTTTATATAGTGCCAGGAATTGAACCCAGGGCTTCCCGAATGCTAGGCAAGTATTCTACCACCTGAGCTATGTCTCTGGTACCTTTCTAATACACTTTCAGAATAAATTTAATGAAATCAACCTTCTAAGGAAGCAGAGCAGAGTCCAGTTAGCCCCATCTGACATGTTACTCCCTGAAAGGCAAAGGCGGAACTAAAAGAAAATTCCTAGAGCCTGACTCACAAGCCCCAAGAGAACTTATATATCTAAAGACTCCAACATCAAAGAGAATTCTATTTTTCATCTGTTAACATGCCCTCTATTCAGACACAATGGAAAAACCCTGTAACCTTAAATTGCAGATTATAATTCTAGCTGTGGGTGCTGCTATGATTCACCACGGATACTGAAGAATCTCTAAGTGCTTGCCTGCCTCAATTTGGGCAGGTTGCAACAATAATGCGTCTTTAGGTTTATGAAGTATCTTCCACCCATCCAAAGCCTGTGATCAGGAGATCCACACAGCTATGTAAACAAACCTCAACTTCCACCATCATGCTTCAAGAATAACCAGCCCCAGTGAGACCTGGTTATAGATGGGGGTGGGGAAAAAAATGAGATCCAAAAAACTGCCAAAATGAAGTGACTGCAAGAATATAGTTACTAACACTGAGCTCAAGCCAAAGTCCTGGACTGATAACATCACCTTCTGGGAAAGAAAGCAAAAGTGTCTGCTTGTAAGCATTCAACATCCACCTAAAGACGAGGAGCAAAGACGGCCAACCTAGTGAGCCTCTGTGGGGTTTTAAAAAATGTATTTACACAGAAAAACAATGTCCTATGGTAATTTACGCTCATATACTTTCTACTGAAAAGCTTTTACAAGCTGCAGTTGACCATGTGTCCATGGCATATGCCCATACACCTGTAGCCCCAGCACTTGAAAGGTAGAGACAAGAATCAGGAGTTCAAGGTAAGTTTGGGCTCCATGAGATCATGCCTCAAACCTCTCACCCCAAAGCTTTCAGAAGCCAAGTGTGACAATAGCATGGACCAATATCCCTGGAACTCCTGCACTCAGGAGGGTGGGACAAGAGTATTGTGGATTTGACACCAGCCGGGACTCCATCAGTTCTAGGCCAGCTTGGGCTACATGTCACGACTGAAAAAAACTCGTCTCAAACTGAAAAAAAGAGGGGGCCTTCAAAGCGTGCTATCTAAAGCTAGGACTCTCTGGACACAGCTAGAGAATAGACGTTTAAGGTCTAAACATGATGCCACCATGTAGGGAAACATGGTATCTAGAAACTTCTTATTCCCATGGAAGGAGATTATCTCTTACACCTGAGAAAACTAAAGGCGAGGGAACAGAGTAAAGGCAGCAATGTACATCAAACAAGCCTGTTTGTTCAAGGGAAAAGATGAATCATTTTCTTTCCAGGCCTATATGAACACTCATCAAACTAATGAGGATGATTACTGTGAGATGCATAACTTAATACCATTTTCCATAAAACTTAGGACTTAAAACAATTAAGGTGTGGGCAAATGACGTCAATGAGGCTCTTGATAGTCATAGGAAGAACTGTATGAGGGTGCAACTTGTGAGGTCTTAGGTAAAGACCAGTGCAACGTGGCTTCACTGGCTGTGCTGTGACCAAGGCAAGGACCTCAGTATCTGGGGCCTCTTTCTCTCTTATCTCAACCACAGTCTCATAGTATGGCTGCCTGAAGAGAGGAGGCAGATTAGAGAGGATAGGAGAGAACTCTGTGGCATGACAGAATATTCTGAATCAGGTGTGCACGCAGTATTCCAGCAGGCCACAGTGGAATCAATCACACACTAAAATGCTTCCTAAAGTTTCTTCATGCAAAAGATGACTATGCCCATTCACTTCAAGGCCCCATTCATGCAGCAGCTAAGGGGATCCAGGGATTGTGTAATCAACAGTTAGCACAGACCCAGAGGCAACTGGAGCTTCTTTCTCTTCCATTCATGGTGGCTTCCCTCAGTTTTTACTACTCTCAAGACAGACTTTCCCTACTCCAAGTTTTTCTTTCTGTAGAATGAGTCATCTCAATGTCTTTAACATGATGCCAGTTTCCAACCCTTTCAATCAGTTTCAATGTGTTCTACTGAAGGATAGCCAAGCTTCCATGCCAAGCATAAGCTGTATGACCCCAAATGAAGGCCTGGGAGGTTTAATGTAATGCAATACTCTTCTGTGGTTAGAACTAAATAAAATTAATGCATACTGGACAGTTTATCTAATGCTTTTAGTCTGTATGTTTACTAAATTGTTCATCTTAAGTAGTCTGGTGGTCTGGAGTAGTTCTTTGTCCTTGCTAATTTAGCTTATCTGAATGGTGATCAAAATTCAGTGACCAATTCTTTGGCTAAGTTCTGGAAACTGGATGAACACTCAGGCAAGTGAAAGCCATGGTATGTAAAGCTTCTGTAAATGTAAGGTTGACATGAGTGAGGTTGGTGGGAAGGAAGTCTAGCAAGGCAGGCATCATCAGATGTGAGCTGCTCAGCCACACCAACATGGGTGGCAAAACAGAGCTGCTCAGCCCATGGAGCCAGGGATGTGCTGGATAAACAACCACTTAACTACCAGTGATGGTCATATGAGATGTGATTCTAGGGCAGGTTGAGAACTCAGCTGCTGCTTTATCAGCTGTACATTTTGGATGGACAAGCATGCAGATAATCAAAAAGAAAGTGTGCACTGTCAGTCATGGAAGGGCATATGAAGAGAGCATTCTACAACACTATCCCCTCATCATTACACAAAATAACACATTTCTTGGAGTAGGATATGTGACCTGCCCTAGCTCCCCTGATTAGCTGGCCTTTTTGGGCCCCCTTATCAAGAAGGATCTTCTGGAGTCTGCTGTCTGGCCTCTGTTAATCAGAGCAGCAGTTGACCTGTTTGGTAAGTGACATGGAAGTATTAGGACACCTGACATTCATGTACTCTCTCAGTTTAATTTGTCGGTGACCAAATCTTTGTCATCATTTCCTTCTGCATGCTCTTCAACTTGTTCCTAGCACACAAGGGCAGAAGAAGAACAGAGCTCACCTTTCCTAGCCCCTAAAGGAGGTTTCTCAGGTTCTTGGTCCCCGGTTCTCCCATCTGACCCAGCCATGCTCTCTTCTGTTCACAATGGCAGAGACAAATGAAAAGGGATTCCAATTATTCTGAGCAGAAGGGCCCAACCCTACCTAATCTCTTGGTCTTCATCTCCTACAGATCAATGAGCCCTAAGAGTGTAGGTGAACTTCTCCACCATTAAGAACCCACAAACAAAGTCTTCACTATACCCAAAAAAAAAAAAAAAAAAAAAAAAAAAAAAAAAAAAAGAGTGTGACTCTGCAAAGCTGCTGTAGGCTGGCATCCTCAGGTTCAAGGGCCCCTGTGTTTTGTCTTTTTTTTGCTTCTTCAAAAATTACATTTAGTGTATGTGTATGACAACAAGGAGTTCATGCAGAGGTCAGAGAATAACTTTCGAGACTTGGCTCTCTTCTTCTAAAATGTGGGTTCTGGGGATTGAATTCAGGCTTTCAGGTCTGACAGCAAGAGTATTTACAATGAACCATCTCCCTGTCCCTGAACTTCTGTTGTTCTGAGGATACTCTCCAGTTAGTATCAATATCTGGGTCATGGTGGTGACTCCAAGTAAGAAGATAGCTCCAAGATACCTTCTGAGATTGCTCCGTTCTTATATTCAGGTTTTAAATATCTCTAGGAAAGACTCTAAGTCACTTCTCTAGAGATTACACCTGCAACATCTCTAGAAAAGATTCTAAGTCATCTCTCTAGAGATTAGATTTGAAATATCTCTAGGAGAGACTCTAAGTCACCTATTTAGAGATTAGACCTGGTAAAAATGAATACAAGTAGTGTTCCTCGGTAGGTAGGAAAATAAACAAATTATTGTCTAAGCCTCTTTATCCTCATTTATAACCAAAAGTAACAGAGCCAACACACCTTATAGGTCTCTCCTCAGGACTAAATGAACCCCAGACACTGCCTGCTGACAACCAGTAGCTTCTGTGTGGGTTCAGGATCAGTTAGGACACACAACAGTCACAAACTTTGTAGCATATCTATCAGTGCTCTACCACAAGACGGTTCATTTCTTCCTCAAACCAAGTCAAAGTTACTCTTTAGGACTGCTGCCTTCCTCATTCAGAAATTGGAGCCATTTATAACTACAAAATGAGGCCTACCATGTGGATCCAGAGCAAGGGAAGGGAATACTAGAGAGTGTCACTTACAGTTAAATATTCCCACATGAAAGCAGTGTGTGTATCACTTCTGTCCACAATTCCCCTCTTCCCTTTACAGGATATAAGTAAAAGTTATTAATCTTTCTGGAACTATACAATGTAGAACCCTTAGGAAAGACACTCCAAAACTGACATGTTACTAAGAAAAAGTGGACATTAGCTCTATGCTGCCAAGATAACATAATGTAGGCAGTAAGTGTGCCTGTCAGAGAAAAACCACATGGTATCAGTTCCTGAGGACACTGCCATAGTCTCCGTGGTGAGGATACAAGCAACATAGCAAAGAAAGACCAGTTTGGACTGCTAACTTAGTCGGCTTCTTTTTCTCGTAGCGTGCTGGCTAGAACTTTCAGCGTATTCAAAGTTCTATCTAACTTCTTTCCTCTCTGCCTCTTAAGTGTAGGAGACAAGGCCATCACGCCTGTTTATGTGGTGCTGGGGATGGAATCCAGGGCTTCATGCTTGCTAAGTAAGGACTCTACCAACAAAGCCCTGTCACTCAGTCTTATTTCAAAGATCAAATAAACATCTGGACCATTCTTCTAGATTCTTTATGCAATAGTCTATATCAATGTCTAAAAACCTAAAGCTGATTTTCTCTCCATTGAAAAAGCAGAGAAAGAAGTTAACAGGCCTTGACTCAGCAGGACTCCCTTAAGCCAAGAACTATGTGAGTTTTCTTGTTGCTGGTGCTCCCTGAGGCCACTGAGCACCACTGAAGAGGTTGCCCCACAACATACTACTAACAGCCATCACTGGGCCAAAATGCTCAGTGCCCTCCTCAGGTCAACTGGACGAGTCTTTACTGCATCTTTCTTTGAGTGTGCACCTGCACTTCATTAAGCCAATTTTTTGACTAGACACTATGACCAACTTCTAAAGGGTAGGAGGGAGACAGTTCAATCTGAAGCTTTTTAATTTAAGCAAGCATGTAGAAATGCTTCTCCTGACATCACAGAAGATTTCACATCCACCTGCTTTCTTCTCTTTTCTCATGAGCCCATATTTCTTTCTCCCGACCTTCCTTCTCCCAGTAGGCCTTTTCGTGTTCTGACAAGGTCCAAACTGGCTCAGGTTCTCAGCAGAAATGACACAGCCTTAGAGTGAAGTCAGCGAATTCCCAAACACAAACCTGAAGTCAGCGTCTGATGGTCGGAGGGGGAGGGTGTGCTCAGTCAGATCATCTAATGGGGATGTCTTGGGCTTCATTTCTGTCCAGCACCCCACTGCAATTGTGAAGGTAGAGGCAGGCATTGGCATGGTCACATAGTAATGCCAGCTCATGTATCCTGTAAACAGAGAGCAACTGTCATGAGGCACTGTGTGGTTCTGGATCCTACTCAACTGTAGTTCTTCTCTCACAGAGTCTGTAGGACAAACTGGCAATGACACAGGTCATGCCACCTGAAACAGAATGACTTCAGGCCTTAGGGAAAGTACAAGAAAGATGCTAGTTTGAAGGCAACCAAGGAGTTCTGGACCTCTTCTAGCGATCAGATTGAAGCCATTCGCAAGGCTAACTGTACAATGTGGTGCTGAAGTGGCCACTTAGCCACAAACACAGAAGGGCTCTGGCCTTGGGCTGCCACAGACACAAGAACACACCCTCCTCTTCTCCTTGCCCGGCATGAAAAAGAAAAAACAGCTGATATTTGATGAAAAATGAATAAATGAGGAATGATCACTTCTGTGTTGTAATCTAACTATTTCTTAAAATTTAATTAAAGTCATTCTAAGATGGATACAGTAGGAAAGCATGAAATTATGGAAAGGAAGTGCCTAGGTTTGGTCCTGACTTTTCAACCAATTAGCTGTAAAATGTGGTCTTACCCGCATCCTTCTATTTAGTTGATCACCCTCTCCTCCTTGAGCTTATGCAAATTAAAAGTAGAGAGTTCTTGGTACCAAGGATTCCCACCCCAGTTCAGAATGTATTCTCTACTTGGCCCAGACACTAGAGAAGGCTTATAAGTGATTGATAACTTATAATCTTAAGTCTCTCTTACTTAAAAGATGAGGAAGTAAACTTCCTGTTTCCGAAATCTGATCACATCTTCTAATTTAGTATGAGTCTTTTTTTCCCCCATTTTTTTCTTTTATTGGTTTACATTTTAAATGTTGTCCTCTTTCCTGGTTTCCCCTCCAGAGACCTGCTATCCCACCCCCACTGCCTGCTTCTATGAGGGTGCTCCCTCGCTCACCCACCCACTCCTTCCCACCTCCCTGCCCTGACATTCCCCTACACTGGGTCATCTAGCATTGACACAATCAAGGGCCTCTCCTCTCATTGATGCCATCCTCTGCTACATATGCGACTGGAGACTGATAGGTTCATCCCTGTATACTCTTGGGATAGTGGTTTAGTCCCTGGGAGCTCGGGGTTTGGGTGGGGAGGGGGTTGGTTGGTTGATATCAGTGTCCTTCTTATGGGGTTGCAAATCCCTTCAGTTCCATCAGCCCATTCTCAGTTCAATGGTTGGCTGCGAGCATCTGCCTCTGTATTTGTCAGTCTTTGGCAGAGCCTCTCAGGAGACAGTTATATCAGGCTCCTGTCAGCATGCACTTATTGGTATCAACAATATTGTCTGGGTTTGGTGTCTGTATATAGGATAGATTCCCAGGCGGGGCAGTATCTGGATGGCCTTTCCTTCAGTCTCTGCTCCACACTTTGTCTCCATATTTCCTCCTGTGAGTATTTTTGTTCCCCCTTCTAAGAAGGTCTGAAGCATTCACACTTTGATTTTCCTTCAACTTGAGCTTCATGTGGTCTGTGGATTGTATCTTGGACAATTCGAGCTTTTGGGCTAATAACCACTTATCAGTGAGTACATACCATGTGTGTTCTTTTGTGACTGGGTTTCCTCACTCAGGATGATATTTTCTAGTCCCATCCATTTGCCTATGAATTTCATAAAGTCACTGTTTTTGATAGCAGAGTAGTACTCTATTGTGTAAATGTACTACCTTTTCTGTATCCATTCCTCTGTTGAAGGGCATCTGGGTTCTTTCCAGCTTCTGCTATTATAAATAAGGCTGCTATGAACATAGTGGAGCATGTGTCCTTGATCTATGTTGGAGCATCTTTTGGGTATATGCCCACATTATCCAGGCATCTGCTATAAATGGATAGTTCATAGAGTCAGGCATGGTAGTGAGTAACCCTTGGCTATATGAAAAGCTTAGCAAGTTTGAAAATAGCCTGGGACTCATGAGACTTCATCTCAGAGTCTCTCTCTCTCTCTCTCTCTCTCTCTCTCTCTCTCTCTCTCTCTCTGTGTGTGTGTGTGTGTGTGTGTGTGTGTGTGTGTGTGTCTAGTGCCAACAGAGGTCAGAAGATGGTGTCAAATCCTTTGGAACTGCAGTTTCAGATGTTTTAGAGCCACCATGTGGGTGCCTGGAATCAAACTCAGGTCCTCTGCAAGAGCAACAAGTGCTCTTAACCACTGAGCCATCTCTCCAGTTTCTTACACAATTGTTTTTGAAAAGCTTTGACATAAAAAGAAAAAAGAAAAGAAAAGAAACCCAGATTTAAATCCAAGGGCTGGGGTTAGTTACGATCTACAGTATTCTTTTGACGACTTATTTTATTATGGATAACTGGAGGTTTGCTTTAAAAAACAAAACAAAACTAAACCCTATGGGATGTAGAATGGTGCTAAGAATGCTTGCCTTACATACATACATCTATAATCTGTGCTCTTGAGAGATAGAGGCAGGGAGATTAGAAATACAAGCTTGTCCTTGGCTACATACTGAGGTCAGACCAGCCTGGGCTACATAAGAACTTTGGTATCAGCAGAAGAGCAGCCTTACAGAGGCTTTAAATCAGAGGCCTGATGACACAGAAGCTGGAGGCCTGTGATCAGCTGTGGTGAGGCTGACTCATATGTGCACTTTGAACTGCCAGTCTATTTCTTAAACTTCTCTTCCCAAATCTTAACCAACCAAGAAGCTTCATGGCACTTGCAGAAAGCCTAGGGTTCAAGGCTGAGAGAACCAAGTAAGTATAAAATACACCTGGAGGACAGAAGCACCCTTAAGATGTTAACACCACCAGACCAAAAAAAAAAAAAAAAAAAAAAAGCCCCAAAACCTCAGAATTAAGAGAACATGTTTGAAAGCACATCATTAGTATAGAAAAGCGTGATGGGAAAAAAGAAAGACTCAATAAAGGGATGAGAGAAAATTCTGAAGTGAAAATATCTCCCAGAGAGTCAAGGAAAATGTCAAATCAAGCCAAGCCAATACAAAACAAAACAACAAAAATAAGGGAGAAGGAAAGTGCAGTTGAGAGGCCCAACACCGATGTACTAGAATTCCTCCAGAACATGGCAGAGATCGGAGGAGAGGACTGTCACCTTACAACTCAGGGTATTAACCCAAAAGGGAACATGGGACTCTAGACAGAAAGGACACAAAGTACCTGATGCACAGAGTAAGCTACTCGTATCAAGAGTAGAAACTGAAACTGAGAGTAAAAGACAAGATCCTACATCTTCAGATACATAGCGCTTAAAAACATCCGCCTCTTACACACCCATATTCTTTGGAAGCTTCTAGACTACAGACATATGCTTCCAAAGAGGCCAGAGAAAAGTGAGAATGCCTGTAGCCCACATGCCCACAGAAGCCAACTAAGGACCCAGAGAGAGCCCTTCAGGAGAACAGGAGACCAGGAGACCAGGAGGCCAGGGCTGAGAAATACAGAGAAATCCAAGAAAATAGTGTGGGGGGACAACAAAGCACCATGATTAACTCAAGGTGGAAGAACACACAGAAATGCTACAGCCATAGCTTTCATATACAAGGCTATGGCTCCTCACGCACTCTTCAAACTTGAAGTATTGATACAACTTGTATAATGTGACCTACAAGGAGAAGATAGGACCCTGGGAAGGCCCAGCTCTGAATAACCACACACCGTATCAGTGGTGCAAGGCGGAAAACACCAAGGCCAGGTAAGAGTTAGAAGTAATTATTTTATTAATTTTTGCCCATAGATGAGTGTTCAGTGCTATATTCTCAGCCTTCTTTTTGCTTTTTATTTTGAGACAGAATATCAGTAAGTACTGAGGCTGGCCTTGAGCTAGAGTTCTTTCTGCCTCAGGTTCCAAAACAGCTGGGTTATAGGTATGTGCTGGAAGGCCTACATTAAAGTGTTTACTTCTTTATTTATTTATTGCCATTTATTTATTTCAGGGGGTATAATGAGGAGAAAAAAGGTGACTGTTCTTTGGGAAGAGAGTACAATATAAGCAGCAATTATTTGGCACTTAAATAATGTATTTTAATGTAAAACAAAATTAAATCATCAAAAAATAATCTGTTCCTGTCTCCGTCTGCGTCCAGAGTTAAAACTGCCCTACAGCCCTCCACAGGAGCCCTCTCTCTCGTCTGGAGAGACCTGGTCTCCCAGGAGCGCTCTCGCTCCTAAGATGACAGGCCCACAGGCCCACAGGAAGGACAAGTTCCAGTCAGAGAGAGCAAGACCAGCTAGCACCAGAAATATCCAGATATCGAGAGGCAAGTACCAGAACCTAAGCAACAGAAACCAAGGGCACTTGGCATCATCAGAACCCAGTTCTCCCACCACAGCAAGTCCTGGATACTCCAACACACCAGAAAAGCAAGATTTGGACTTAAAATCACATCTTACGATGATGATAAAGGACTTGAAGAAGGACATAAATAACTCCCTTAAAGAAATACAGGAGAACACAGGCTAAGAGGTAGAAGCCCTTAAAGAGGAAACACAAAATATCCCTTAAAGAATTACAGGAAAACAAAACCAAACAGGTAAAGGAATTGAACAAAACCATCCAGGATCTAAAAATGGAAATAGAAATAATAAAGAAAGCACAAAGGGAGACAACCCCGGAGATAGAAAACCAAGGAAAGTGATCAGGAGTCATAGACGGAAGCATCACCAACAGAATACAAGAGATAGAAGAGAAAATCTCAGGGGCAGAAGATACCATAGAAAACATCGACACAACCATCGAAGATAATATAAAATGCAAAAAGCTCCTAACCCAAAACATCCAGGAAGTCCAGGACACAATAAGACCAAACCTAAGGATAATAGGTATAGAAGAGAGTAAAGATTCCCAACTTAAAGGGTCAGTAAATACCTTTCACAAAATTATAGAAGAAAACTTCCCTAACCTAAAGAAAGAGATGCTCATGAACATACAAGAAGCCTACAGAACTCCAAATAGATTGGACCAGAAGAGAAATTCCTCCCATCACATAATAGTCAAAACACCAAATACACAAAACAAAGAAAGAATATTAAAAGCAGTAAGGGAAAAAGGTTAAGTAACATATAAAGGCAGACCTATTAGAATTACACACGACTTCTCAACAGAGACTATGAAAGCTAGAACATCCTGGGCAGATGTGATACAGACCCTAAGAGAACACAAATGCTAGCCCAGGCTACTATATCCAGCAAAACTCTCAATTAACATAGATGGAGAAACCAAGATATTCCATGACAAAACCAAATTTACACAATATCTTTCTACAAATCCAGCCCTACAAAGGATAATAGATGGAAAACTCCAACACAAGGAGGGAAAACTAAACCCTAGATAGTAAAAAATTAATGTTCTTTCAATAAACCAAAAAGAAGATAGCCACAAAACATAATTTCGCATCTAACAATAAAAATAACAGGAAACAATAACTATTCCTTAATATCTCTTAATATCAATGAACTCAATTCCCCAATAGAAAGACAGACTAACAGACTGCATACATAAACAAGACCCAGCATTTTGCTGCATACAGGAAATGCACCTCAGTGACAAAGATAGACACTACCTCAGAGGAAAAGACTGGGAAAAACTTTCCCAAGCAAGTGGTTCCAAGAAACAAGATGGAGTAGCCATTCCACCAGAGAATTTCTACAGCTGATAAACAACTTCAGCAAAGTGGCTGGATATAAAATTAACTCAAACAAATCAGTAGCCTTCCTCTACTCAAATGATAAACAGGCTGAGAAAGAAATTAGGAAAATGACACCCTTCACAATAGTCACAAATAATATAAAATACCTTGGTGTGACTCTAACCAAGCAAGTAAAAGAGCTATATAACAACAACAACAACAACAACAACAACAACAACAACAACAACAAAGATCTGTATGACAAGAACTTCAGGTCTCTGAAGAAAGAAATTGAAGATCTCAGAAGATGGAAATCTCCCATGCTCATGGATTGGCAGGATTAATATAGTAAAAATTGCCATTTTGCCAAAAGCAACCTACAGATTCAATACAATCCCCATCAAAATTCCAACTCAATTCTTCATAGAGATAGAAAGAACAATTTGCAAATTCATTTGGAATAACAAAAAACCCAGGATAGTGAAAAATATTCTCGACAATAAAAGAACTTCTAGTGGAATCACCATCCCCGACCTCAAGCTGTATTACAGAGCAATCATAATAATAAAAAAACTGAATGGTATTGGTACAGAAACAAGCAGGTAGATCAATGGAATAAAATTGAAGACCCAAAAATGAATCCATATACTTATGGTCATTTGATCTTTGACAAAGGAGCTAAAATCATCCAGTGGGGGGAAAAAACAGCATGTAGAAGAATTCAAATTGATCCATCTTCTCTCCTTTGTACAAAGCTCAAATCCAAGTGGATGAAGAACCTTCACATAAAACCAGATACACTGTAACTAACAGAAGAGAAAGTGGGGAAGAGCCTTGAACACATAGACACAGGGGAAATTTTCCTGAACAGAACACCAATGGCTTATGCTCTAAGATCAAGAATGGACAAATGAGACCCCATAAAATTGCAAAGCTTTTGTAAGACAAAGGACACTGTCATTAGGACAAAATGGCTTGGGAAAAGATCTTTACCAATCCTACATCTGATAGAAGGCTAATATCTAATATACACAAAGAACTTAAGAAGTTAGACTCCAGAGAACCAAATAATATTATTAAAACTGGGGTACAGAGATAAACAAAGAATTCTCAACTGAGGAATATGGAATGGCCATGAAGCACCTAAAGAAATGTTCAACATCCTTTGTCATCAGGGAAATGCAAATCAAAAAAACCCTGAGATTCCACCTCACATCAGTCAAATGGCTAAGATCAAAAACTCAGGTGACAGCAGATGCTGGCAAGGGTGTGGAGAAAGAGGAACACGGCTCCATTGTCGGTGGGATTGCAAGCTGATACAGCCACTCTGAAAATCAGTCTGGCGGTTCCTCAGAAAATTGGACATAGCTGAGGACCCAGCTATACCCAAAAGATGCTCCAACATAGAACAAGGACGGCATGTTCCACTATGTTCATAGTAGCCTTATTTATAATAGCCAGAGGCTGGAAAGAACCCAGATGTCCTTCGACAGATGAATTGATACAGAAAAGGTGGTACATTTACATATTGGAGTACTACTCAGCTATCAAAAACAATGACTTCATGAAATCCTTAGGCAAATGGATGGGACTAGAAAATATCATCCTGAGTGAGGTAACCCAATCACAAATGAACACACATGGTATGCACTCACTGATAAGTAGTTATTCGCCCAAAAGCTTGGAATATCCAAGATACAATTCACAGACCATATGAAGCTCAAGAAGAAGAAAGACCAAAATATGGATGGATCAGTCCTTCTTAGAAGGAGTAACAAAATACTCATGGGAGGAAATACAGGGACAAAGTGTGGAGCAGTCATTGAAGGAAAGGCCATCCAGAGACTGCCTCATCTGGGGATCCATCCCACATGCAGCCACCTAGCCCAGTCACTATTACTGATGCCAAGAAGCGCTTGCTACAGGAGCCTTATAGGGATGTCTCCTGAGAGGCTCTGCCAGAGCCTTACTGATACAGATGAGGATGTTTGCAGCTAACCATTGGACTCAGCACAGGGATCCCAATGAAGGAGTTAGAGAAAAAAACTGCAGGAGCTGAAGGGATTTGAAACCCCATAGGAAGAACAACAATATCAACCAACCAGACTCCCCAGAGCTCCCAGGGACTAAACCACCAACCAAAGAGTACACATGGGGGTGGGGGGAACCCATGACTCCAGCTGCATATGTAGCAGAGGATGGCATTGTCTGGCATCAATAGGTGAAGCCCTTGGTCCTGTGAAGACTCATTTCCTCAGAGTAGAGGAATGCCAGGTGGGAGTGGGGAGTGGGAGGAGGAACATCCTCATAGAAGCAGGGGGAGGGGGAAAGGAGAGGAGGGAACTGGGAAAGGGGATAAGATTTGAAATGTAAATACAAAAACCATCCAGGGAAAAAAATTAAAAAAAATTAAAAAAACTATAAAAAATAGCAATCTCTCCTTTTCTTTTGCCTGGCCCTAACCCCATGGCTACTACTGTCTTAACTGGCCCAGGTCCTGAGCTTGCAAAGGAGAGTCCCACACCCAGAAAGAGGATGTCTTTCAGTCTTGAGACACTGATAAATGATAAAATATAACTCATGTGGGAAGGAGGATTTAGAATGAGGAGTAGGCAGGAAAATCGACATGCTGTGCCCACCAAGCCTCTCTGCCAGTGCTCAGCATCGACCTTTGACCTGCTCCTTTACTATCTGTCTAATTTGAGAGACGCCTGGGTGGTCAGGTACTGGAACCACTTCTAAGGTCACCAAGAACTAGAGGGCCAATCACATGACACTTCACCTAGCACTCAAGGTGAGGTATCGAAGGCATTACAGGACACAAGGCACAGCAATAAGAGGAGTATGTAGAGAAAGTTAGCAGCTACAACACTATGCATCTCAAGTGAGATAGTGAAAGCCCAGAGAGCCTGCCGAAGTCCAGCAGAGACAGCTGAAGCCACCACTGCTTCCTCAAGGTCTTCTCTGAAGTTAAAACAATAGAAAGAATGGTTTCTTTGTTTTTTAATGTATTGAAAATCACATTAATTTTTTATTTTATTATTTTGGGGACAATGGGAGCATAGTGAACACTGTCCCACATGACAACAAGTGCCACGAAGACATCAGAATCTGAGCGTCTGTCTGTACTTGAAATTGTGTCTGTCTGGACTTGCATTTGTGTCTCAAGAACTGCAGACAGTTTCCTGTTGCACAGCCATGAAGGCTCTGCATTTTCTCTTTTGGAGAGCTTGCTTGGGAGAGACTATTTCACACCTCAGGCTTTTAAAACAAAAACATTTGCTCAGCCCAAGGGAGCATCACAGGGCACACAGACTGGTTGGCCCTTAGGAATCTAGTTCCAAAGGCCTCGGGTGATTTATAGAACTTTTAGAAAGCAGCTTCTCAAGAACCTCTGTCTGGATCATGTTCGAGCCAGCCTTGGGCTATGGGGGAACTTCCTGTGTCCTGGGAAGGTCTTTTAATTTGGACCATGAGGGCATTTCCAGAATTCTCACCAGGAATCAAAAACTCTTCTGTGTTGTTCTTGGGCAGTGCACTGTGAGTCTTGCAGAATCTACCTACACCCAGGGCAGTGCTGCGTGGGCAGCAGGCAGGGCATATATTCGGAGAGCCTGCCATTTGCAGGCAGCCTTCCTTGTAGACAGAATTGGTGAGGGTTTCTTGCTTTCTGTTTTGTTTTTTTATTTATTTTATGTATGTGAGTACACTGTTGCTGTCTTCAGACACACCAGCAGAAGAGGACACCATTACAGACAGTTTTGAGCCACCACGTGGTTGCCGGGGATTGAACTCAGAACCTCTGCAAGAGCACTTAGTGCTCTTAACCGCTGAGCCATCTCCCCAGCCACCCAGGGTTTATTTCTTTGCAGTAAACCATGAGTCAGTGCTGGGTCTGGACATTTAGGATCCAGTTCCTGCTCTGTACCTGCTAGCTAGAGTATGTTAGTATCTCTGGATACCTCACATGTACTAGAGGGACAATCATCATGCCTGCCTCACAGAACCATGTGAGGAAAAAAGTGGATAAGCAGGTAGAAGTCATGAGGCACAGTGCTACCACAGCATTTGTCCCTGTCATTGTCACTGAGCTGTCATCATCTGAGCCATTCTGCTCTACAGCTGCCTCTCCCGGCCGGCCATTCAGGATGACTTTTCTGGAGGCAGAAGCAGGATGTTTGAAGGTATGGCTGCCACATGTGCCCTGAAACCATGACCTGATGAGGCCCATGTTTGGGGTTTAAGGTTGAACGGCATTCAAATGCAGTGCACACAAAGTGGTCCATTTAAAGGAGAGTGACAGCCCAAAGGGGGCATCCTGCATGACTTCATATAGAATGGGCCATTTGGAGACTATTTAAATGCTGTTTACTTTCAGTGAGCTGTCCTCCACGAAATAGACAGTGAATGCCTTCATTTTCCTTTTTATTCGATTCGCTTGTACCCAACCCCCTCACAGGACCAGCTGCAAAACAAAGAAAACACACTGTACTTACATTAGGCCAAAGTTTTTCCTCTGTAGAAGCCAGAAGCCTGTCCTACTCCTGGATGACTTCACAGCCAGGCTGGCCTCATTAACAAGGCAGCAGAAGTGGGGGCTGTGGAGACGCCCAGCATTAATGGTGCTGCCTTTCTCTGGCTCGCCCTCCCTTTATACAGCGTCTATGGCTGTGGGCTTATGAGCCCTCCTCAGACAGAGACCAGAACTCTTCACACTGGTTAACCCTGTACCGTTTCTTACGTTAGAACATATTGGAGGCCTATTTCAATAATCTCACAGGCTGCTGTGCCATGAGACATCTGTCTTACAAGCATGACAGCAGCTAAAACAAGACCCAAACAAACATTATCATCTTCAAAACAGGACTGAAAATTTCCTTAGAGACAACTGGATTTTGAAAGAATAACAGGACGTGAAAGGGGCTGATTTTCAAATCAAAAGAGATGATCTAAAAGGTTGGTTTTGGCTTCAGATGCATTTCAGCTATGGGTACTCATGTAACTGCACAGAGCTCTGGGTTTAATGCCCATCACACTAAATACGTCACAGTAAGAATTTACTTCTGAAAGTAAGTACACCATGACCTAGGCATGCTAACTAACACCATCACGTGACCCAGTCACTGTTTCATTCACTGCTCTGAAAACTGTCACAGAGTAAAGTACCAGTGAGGAGAGCAAAGATGACAAGGAGCCAGCCTCGGCTTGGTGGGTAAGAGCAGGGGAGTAGGGGATGTGAGTGTGACTCTGTATCTTACACTTGTGAAAACTTCACTATTTTGAGACAGGCATTTCTATAAAATGAAAAAATTAGAAAAGTCAAAGTCCTGAAGTCACATTTTGGTTATACAAATTAGCAATAATAAGCCAATGTGGTGTATGGGTAGTCAAGTCCTGCATACCTGACACATCACTGAAACTCCAAAGGCAGCTACACCACAGGCAACCCTACTTCTGCACAGGCAAGAATGCCTGATGTTTAAAGAGTTAGTGGAAAATGTTGTTGTTAAGTTGGCAGAGTTCTTGCCTTGCATATAGGAAAACTAAATTGGTTAAATCCCCAGCACCACTTAAACAGCACCTGAAAGGCAATGGCAGGACACAAATTCAAGATCATGATTGGCTGCATAGCAAGCTTGAGGCTAGCTTGATCAACGTGAGATCTTGTCTCAATTAAAAAATAACAACAAGAATAAAAATTAATAAACAAAAAACAGTTTAAGGTCAGCCAGATACATGAGATTTAAAAAAGAAATTGTTGTTTTCTCTGAAAATTTAAAAAGACATGCGAAGTCTTCCTACTGGAAGCACTCATGTAACCTTGGAAGCTTTCTGCTGCAGGGTAGACAAACAGAATGAAGCCCTCAGTGATGTCTAATTAGTGTGCTCTCATGTGACATATCACGTTTCTCTCTCCAGATCTAATGTATTTCCTACCTTAAAACTATTTCTCTAGCCACAATCCCTTCTTCAGAACTTCCTGCCCAAACTATTCCATATGGCAGCAATGCTTTGGGAGCACCATTACCAATGCAAGCTATATAGGAATGCATGTATTTATGAGTGTATAGCTACAGTATATAAATGTGAGTATCACAGAAACACGTAAGCACAATGTACACACTGGAAGGGATGCAGACTCCCATTTCATTGTTCTTCCCCTCATGGTATCCTTCTCCATCCCCAGGTGCTTCAGCAAACCCAGCATCCTTTCTGTTCCCACTGAGATGCTGTGTTTCCATGATCTACTTTACGAGCTATTGGCACCTCTGACACTGCCTTGTCCACATCAGCCTTCCTCACTGTTGTTTGAGGGCTGAAACTGGTATCAGGTGGGCCAGTGCCCACCAGTCTTCCCCAACCAGGCCAGACAATAGCTTCACAGGCCAAGGACACCCTACAAGGTCTCAGGTCTCTCTCTTTGCAGGAAGTATAGCCCTGGACACAGGAGATCGAGAGAGAATAACCTTCAAAGGTAAAAGAGCGCCACCTGCTGAAGTGAGAGGTGCTATGTAGATTGCAAGCATCCCATGGGTTCATGGCTTCCCTAAAGGAAGACTGGCGTGTAGTCTACCAGATCTCCCTGGATGTACATGACTATAATGTAGATGGGTAGCTCCCCTGAAACATAAAGGACATCAGTGGGCTGGACACCACCTTTCCAGATGGTTGGTCAGAAGACAAACATTAATGCCTTGCATGCAATCATTCATGAATGTCTAATCTAAAACAAAATTTTATACCAGTGAGAATGGCGAATAAACCATATGCTGGCAGAAGCACTGTGGTCCAGAAGAAAAAGAAATGCTACCTTCTACATACCTACTATGTGCACTGAGCAGAGTGAGGAGGCAAGCTAGTGAACAACAGAGCACAGAGTGAAAGTACAGAACATGTTTGAGACATCATCTGAGTCCATATGAGCAGCATACAAGCCAAACACAGCCCTGGCTGGAGGGCAGCGGTATCCTGGAAATGAGGGCTATGTTTACTATGAAGTACACTCTCAAAGCATGCCCAGTCCACTTCTTCATAGCATCTGCGTGCACTATCAAGGTTCTAGTTCCAAAACTAGGACACTTTCTCTACTTTTCCTTTTAGTGGGGAAATACTTAATCATAACCACCCCAGTGCCTTTTAGTTTACAATCTTCTCACATGGAGAGAATGTGCAGCATTCTCAACACTGCTGTTTATTTTGAGCCATCAAAAGGGGGTGGAGGTGGAGTGGGGGAGGGGCCGGCTTTTAGTCTGGGAGAGTCTGGCCCCTTAACCATTTTTCCTGGAATTTCCCAGTCATGAGGAAGAGAATGTCAGAGAGCTAGCATATTACACAGTTCAGATAGAGAGCAGCATCTTGCCTAAAATAAAGTATCATTTACACTCCTTACTTTTGAAAAAAAAAGGGGGGGCGGTGGAGGTGGTCGGGGGGCAAAGATCTTAGAAAAAGAATTAATTTGAGGAAGTAGGAATATGCCAAATTAGATTTATAAAAATGAAACCAGGGGGCTGGAGAGAAGGCTCTGAAGTTAAGAGCACACACTGCTCTTGGGGATGCCAACCTTGGTTCCCAGCACCCACATCCAGGGCCTCACAATCACCTCCTCCAGCTCCAGCTCCAGAGGACCTGATGCCCTCTTCTGGCCTCTGCTAGCACTGCATTCAAGGAAACAACGCAACAATGAAATCTTCAAGAAACAAACAAAAATACTGGAGGAAAGTGATAGCATATTGATTTTCTTCTTCTTCTTAACATGTACTGATAGAAACCAGCAACAAGGGAAAGCAATGAACATGGAATTGCCTCTGTCATCACCTACATGGTTTTAAATACCTCTGCCAGGAGCGGCTCCTGTCTGGTTTCCTAGGCCATTTCTGAGTCCTGCTAAACACAAAGCATAGCAGGTGGAGACAGAGACTGGCATGGCACAAAGGGGAACACCGGTGCCAAAATGACTTCAAGCTGAGGAAGGTGAGTAGGAAAATAAGTTAAACAAGTTCATCTGTGGCCTTTCTAGAAAAAAAAGAATAATGACTACTTAGCTAATAAAATTCTTATGATGCTCATTGCCCAACAGCCCCTTACCATTAGCCTTCTTTTTAAAAACACCAGGAGGAATGATTTCCTCATGGAACACAGAGTCAGAGGGCTCTCTTGTGAGTTTTGTTGCTTGCTCAGTGGCTGCTGCCATTGGCTTCCAGGTTGAGCCCGGCTCCCAACTTACTGACAGCCTTCTCAGCAAGACAGCTGGTGTCTGTAAGTGCACTAACGGGGCTGATGGAGTGTCACTGTGATGGGCAGGGACAAGACTGGCTGGGCAGGGCTGTGTTGCTCAAACTTCCAGAGGCTGTACACAGCAGAGTCGGAGACCCAGAAAGCAGACCTAGAGGGAACAGTGCCATCTCCTACCACCTACCACACACTCCTTTCATCTGAAGCCCACAGACCCAGCAGTAAATGCTGCCCATACTCCATAAAAACCACTCAAGTCCATCCATGGGCTTTAGCAATATGGCTCCCTGCTTGTCCTTTGATAAACTTCAGCTGTGGGGAGAGTTCTTTCTCCTTTTCTACCTCAGTTGGGCTGGTAAATGTTTTGTGATGCTGGCTGGGGTGTAGGGAGTGTGAACAGCAAACCTCAGTGAGCATCTCTTTATGACAACTTTGCCCTCACCTGGAATTCTAAAGAAGAGTAAAGGTCCACAAATGTTCCTGAAAGTGTGAAAATTTTTCTGAGAAAATGTTAAGTTTAATAATTCCTCTGGATTTCATGAGGGTCTGGGTCTCACTGTACAGTCTAGGCTGACCTCAAACTCTTGCTCCTCTTACCCTAGCCTCCCAATTATTCTTATTAATAATAATCTTTAATAAACAGACTGGAAAAAGACAACTCGGGTAGAAATCAGAAAACATTTTTGGAAAAGGAGTGGAGAAAAGGTTCTGGTCCTGTGAGCCTTCCTTGTAAACACTCACCTGTGTTTGGACGAAGCCCCAGGCAGCAGTTATAACCCAATAAAACTTATTTACAAAACCAGGCAGTGAACAGAGCTGGTCAGTGGGCTGCAGTTGGCTGGCATCTGAAAGCATCCAGCCCTAAGTGGGTGTTAGGTCTCAGGGAGTACATATATTTAGAAAGGAGCTCAACCTGAACTGTAGAACGATTTCTGGAGGGTAGATAAAAGTCAGCATTCCTCAGGAATCTGTGAAATGAGCTTTCCATCCCCAGGAGTCCATCCCTGCAGCTACTCATCCTCCTCACAATCAGAAGGATTTGTCCCCCACCTGCTTCCACCCCTCATTCCCCCTTCCTGCTCTCTCCTGCTCTCTCATACACTCCCTGTCTCCCTCCCTACTTTCTTACACCTCCCCTCTCTCTCCTGCTCTCTCACTCACTCCCTTTCCTCTCCTCCCCCATCTCTCACACACTCCCTGGCTCTGCTCTATCTCTTGCTAGTTTCACTGTTCTCTCCAGTTTCTCTAGCTCTGGCCATGTCCCATCTGCTTTCTTTTCTCTGTGCTCTGGAGTCCTCCAGAAGCCTCTTAATATTCCCATTCTCTTACCCACAATAAGAAATCATCCCCCTAATGAAGTAATTATGTTGGCAGTTTCTTCACTGTGTACCCTCAGTGAATTTGTTGAATGATCTCCACACTCACGTGGACAGTAATGTACATGACCACACAGGGATAGATGGGACCTTTAGTTACTGAGGAAAACATTAAAATGACGATATTGCCTGAGGAAATGCCAACTAGATGCTGGGAAGAGGGCTCAGTGGGAACTTTCCCACAAGCATGATCACCAGCACCCACATAAAGAGCCAAGCACTTCACTGGGTACCTGTGATCCCAACGGCAGAGCAGGGAGGAGGGGTGGACAGAGGCAGCAGGGGGTCCCTGGGGATTGCTTGCCAGCCAGCCAGCCAGCCAGCCAACAGTTACCTACATGGTGAGCTCTAGGGTTCAGTGAGGCCCTGTTTAAAACAAACAAAGGGCAGGAGAACTAGAGAAAGGATAGCAGGATGCAAGTGATGAGGGGAAGGTGTAAAACAGGAGGTGCGTGCTTAACTGGAGTGGGAAGAGGAAGGACACAGAGAAGGAAAGGGAGAGAGTAAAATAAGACTAAGAATGTCTGGAAATGCCACAAGGAACCATTTATTTACCTAAATTACACACAGTACATTAAAGGCTATCTGTATACATTTAAAGTTTAAATGAAGTTATCCCACTTAGTCAGACAATTCTCTGCTCTAGGGCTTCAGCATGAAAAACCCACTTCCAGGTTGTTGGGCAGAGTTGTTCAAGAGACTCCCTGAACATCACAGGCTGTTGCTGTTGCCCTTGCTTACCTCCCAGATATGGAACGTCAGTCCCTATTGCTGAAGACGCTATGGATGCCTTTTGAACACAGGACCCAGAGGACATGTTTTTGTGGTACCAAAGGAACTATACAAGCTTCCAGAGGAGGTAAGCAACCAATAAATAGTCCTGTCCAGTTATGACATCTATAAGCCAAAACAATGCCCAGTTTGGCACCATAATCCTAAAGGTGCAATATTAGCACACATACCTTGGCACTAACCAATGGCTCTTTAATTAGACATAAAAGTCTATTCAACAGACAGAAAATCATGCCTGCTACTGGAAACCTAGCCAACTCTATGGGGCTGGTAAAGTCATAGATCTCAGATGAGAACCTATTGCCATCCACAGGTAAATGTAGCTCTCCTCACCTCTCATAAAAAGAAACTTCTCTTTGCAATCAATGGACACACTATAGAAAGCCACAATGGATCAAAATGCACAGAACAAGGCAGCATGGGATACCCAGCACCAGTGGATACAACACAGCTCCTCCAGGGAACTCAAGAGAATATTGCAGAACAGAGACAGAAAGACTGTAAGAGCCAAATTACTACAACATCTGCTGTGAGATGTATCTCCTAGAAATGATGGGAAACTTCACCTATGATACCTCAACAATATGGCTTCCTAAGCAAGACCTGAAGAGATATAATACCACTACACACACTAACAGAGAGGGAGGAAATCTCACAGAGCCTCCCTCTCCCATAGACAAAGAAGTACAGGATTAATGACTACTGTGAGCAGGAGAAATACTCTTTCTAGGGAGGCCTCCCCTCCTCCCCCCCGCCAATTGCTTATTCCAGTCTCTGAAATTAATAGCAGTACACAGACTGAATGACTGCATGCATGCATGTAATAACAGCAGCTGGAGAAGAAGCAGCCATGGTTTCAAGAGGGAGTAAAGATGGAAACATGGGAGGGGTGGGAAAAAGGAAAGGGGAAAGTAATTATATTTTAATTTTAAAAAGTTTTTAAATGTGAAGAACATGTCTACACACACATGCACATTCACAAACTCATATACACTTATACATTACACGCACAAACACATGCATTCACAAACTCATGAACACTCATACACTACACACACACTCACAAACTCATTTATACTCTTACACTACACACACAAACATACACATTCATAAACTCATACACTACACATATACACACATTTACAAACTCATATACACTCTTATACTACATACACAAATACACACATTCACAAACTCATGCACACTCATCCACTACACATATACAAACACACACATTCACAAACTCATGCATACTCATACACTACACATATACAAACACACACATTCACAAACTCATGCACACTCATACACTACATAAGCATGTGCATATTCACAAACTTAACACAACACACATTCACAAACAAACACACACTCACATATTACATATACATAACCACATGCACATTCACAAACTCATACACTACACACATATGTACATTCACAAACTCATGCACATTCTTATACCACACACACACACACACACACACACACACATTCACAATCTAATATAACATCATACAGTAGACACAAAAAGAAGAATAGAAGGCAAATAGTATCAAAGCATGTCTGAGAAGCAAAGGTTCTTAGCAGACTGAAGGAAAGTCATTGAGAAGAGAGTATCACATAGTTCAGGGTAGGACAGGTGTTTAATTATACACACGTACAAGCAGAACACAGAAAGACATAGAGATACGCACACAGACAGACAACTACACATACACTACACACATCTTTCTTGATCCATTGTCCTATTACGAGTGCAATTTAATTTTAGCAAATTTTGGTTCCTGCATCAAACTTAACTTGTTGATTTAAATTTTAGTAACTTAGTAAACTAGTGTAATTTTATTTGGCTCTATAGTTGGGCAAGAGTTCCAATAGGTTTCTAGTTTTTAAAATATCATTCTAATATCTATAATTTAATGCCATCTAGTATCGTTATTTAAAATATCATTCTAATAATGCCTCAGTCAGCTCTGGTAAATGAGGAACTTTCCCTTTCTGAGAACAAAATGGGCTGGAGAGCTGGCTCAGCTACTAAGAGCACTGGATGTTCTTGCAAGTACCTGAGTTTGATTCCCAGCACTGAGATGGCAGATCACAATCATCTCTAACTCCAGTTCTAGGGGATATGACACCTTAATCTAGCCTTTGCAGGAATACAGTATACATGCAGATAAATGTTCATACACATAAAATAAAAAGTGCATCTTTTAGAGAAAAAGAAAACTATTGATTCTCACTAATAAGTGGATATAAGCCTAAAAAAAAAAAAAGTACAGAATACCCAAGATACAGTCCACAGAACTCAAAAAGATCAACAAGCTGAAGGGGCCCAAGTGACAGGACGCCTCAGTCCCACTTGGGAAGGAGAAGAAAGCAACCACAAGTCGGGAGGGACAGGGGAGAGAAAGGGCTGGAGGTGGAGGTAGAGGGGAACATGATCTGGTATTGGGTGGGGGAAAAGGACTGAAGCCCTGAGGGCCAGCTGAAAGAATGGAAACAGGTGACCTTGGAAGGAAGAAGGTTGGGAGGACCCTCTAGAATGTACCAGAGAACTAGGAAGTGAGAGACTCTCATGACTCAAAGAGGGGGACCCTAGATGAAATGCCCTACAGGGGGAGAGGGAACTTATTAAACCCACCTCCAGCAGAAAGACAGGGCATCAAAGTGAGAGATGGGGTTGCTATCTCACAGTCAAAGCTCTGACCTATAATTCTTCCTGACTGAAAGAAACGCAGGGATGGAAATGGAGAAGAGCCTGAGGAAAAGACGGTCTAGCAACAGGCCCAAAGTGGGATCCAGCTCAAGACCTGACACCTTACTGAGGCTATGGGGCATTCACAAAAAGGGACCTACTGTGACTGCTCTCCAAAAGACCCAACGAGCAGCTGAAAGAGTCAGATGCAGATATGTGCACCCAACCAACGACCCCTCTGGTTGAATTAGGGAAAAGCTGGAGGAAGCTGAGGAGGAGGGCAACCCAGTAGGAGGACCAGCAGTCTCAATTAGCCCGGACCCCTGAGATCTCTCAGACACTGGATCACCGACCAGGTAACATACACCACCTGAGGTGAGGCCCCCTAAACATACAGCAGAGGAGTCCTGGGTCTGGGTTCAGTCAGAGAAGATGCACCTAACCCTCACGAGACTGGAGGCTCCAGGAAGTTTAGAGGTCTGGTGAGGTAGGTGGGGTGGGAGCATCCTGTGGAGATGGGGGTGGGAGGAGATATGGGGTGTGGAACAGTCGTGGGGGTGGGTTGGGAGGGGAATAAAATCTGGAGTGTAAAAATAAAGAAAGAAAAGAAAAGCAGAGCTGGGCACCTCGTGTCCTGTTTGTGTCAGGAACGACACAGGCATGGATGCAAGAGTGTGCAGGGGTGAGGGAGGAGGTCGTGGGAGACACAAGCATCTGGGAGGTTCAGCTCCCAGGGGACGCTGCTATGGAGATGCCCAGGTATCAGTGTCTGTGGAGATGTTAGGATTCCATGTACTGGGTCCATTCTGAATGTGCCAGGGAGCCACACAGAGGGAGACAGAAAGATCCCAAACAAATCAAGCACAACTTGATAAGACAACTGTCAACAAGGCATTATAGTGGGGGCTGTCAGCTTCCTGCTGCCGAAGGGAGAGAGGGTTTCAGCCACATGTCGATGGACAGGAAGAGCAAAGGGAACTCAGTGTGTGGACATCCTGTCCTGTCTGCTGGTGCATGCCAAAGTGGAGCATGAGGAAAATATACTGCAGCATCAAGGTACATAAGACACGCTAAACACTCAGAGGAAGAACAGACCCTGGAGGTAATTTATTACAGAAACTAAAGCCAAAAAGAAAATGGCCCTGTTACTATGACACAAGGAGACATAACTTCTGTCTATATACTCACAGCACCAGGCCAACACATTAGTGTGACAAACTGGGATAAAAGAACCACAGGTGTTTTTTGTTTGTTTGTTGTTTTTTTTTAATAAAAGACGGGAGTATCACATCATTTTTATCGCAATGGAATTAATTAGTAAAGAACAAAAGTATCGTTCCTGAAAAATCCGTGGTACATAGTATAAGCAGAGCCAAGGACACAGCTGTGCAGAGCTCTTGTCTAGAGTTTACAAGCCTGAGGTCCCACCCCAACACTGCAAGGAAAGCTTTGGAGATTAATTAATTAATTATGTGTCTAGGGCATCAGACAAAGAGTTCTCATAATCTCTACAGCCAAAAGACACACATTAAAAACTTCCAATGACTTGTGTAGACACTGTTGGAATTAAAATGTGAGAATGAGCATAAGTACATGAAAGTCCCAACACCATTAGCTCTCGGGGAAATGTGAACTGAAACCATGAGATAGCATTTCCCACTGACTGGAGAGTTAACGTCAAAGACTGACTGTGCTAAGCACTTGCAAGGACAAACAACAACCAGTTCTCAAATGCCGCTAGAAAGATACAGAACTACGAGAGTACTTTAGACAGTACTGGCAGATGATGAACCCCAAAACAGACAGACACTTATCCCATGATCTAGCAACTATACCCTTAAAAAAGTCACAAATGTGAACATTACAGCCTAACTTCTGAACTGGCCCCAGACAGTCTACCATAGGGAGTGGAAGAAATGTGCCTCATTCATATACGAATTTTGTCCATGGATTAAAGGCTACGTTGTAGGTGTAGGAGCACCATGCTGAGTTACAGCCAGGCAGAACTAACCAGTGGAGGTGGAAATGGAGACAGGGACACTAGGAAGGACTAGGAGGAGTAGGTACACAACAAGAGTCTTCCTAGGCGACAGGAATGTCCTTCCTATGCTACCACAGGGCAGTGTCTAGTCATTCAGGTGTGTGCAGCGGCCAGAGCTCATTGAGCAATACATTTAAAAGAACACATGCAGTACAACTAACTCACATTGTAGTATAACTGGTTGGAAAGATCTAAAGTTTAAATTAAAATTTCAAAGCCCCAAAGGCATGTAGGCAGCAATGTCAGACATCTTTCAAAATTAAAATTTAACATACAATTCCTCCTCAGAAATGCCACGTTAGCACCTATCTTAGAAAGAAAAGCAGTGAAGCAGCAAGCATACATATAGGGCTGGGTGTGGAGTACACAGGAGAGTGTAAGCACTTGGGAGGCAGAGGCAGGAGGATCACAGAGGTTCAAAGTCAGTCAGCATCCTTCATCTACCCCTTACTTGAAGAAAAATTATTATCTAGCTAAGAGTTGTTCATAAGTGAATACATTTCAATAAGAACATGCGAGGACACTTGCAAAATGAACTATAAACCTTTGGAGAAAAATTTAAAAATTTTTAACAGGAAAACAATTTAAACTTAAGAGATCAAGAATGAAAAATCAATTTAAATGTGTATTCAAAGGATGATTTAAAACTCAGTGAAATGTGAAACAATTAAGAGCAATTCCTAAAAATACGATAAACAGCAAAATATACACAGAAATGCATGTAAATCCCAAATTGTATTAAGTTTCCCACTCCTCTAACGGGATTAGCACACATATTTGCAATTCCCTCTGCAAAGGAGGAAAGCTAAATAAGTGAAGCCAGAAAGAGGAGTGGGGAGGAGCTGGGCGGGCTGGGGCAGCTCTCAGCTGGTAGAGTGCTTTGCCTACCATGCTACTTAGCAAGCATGAGGGCAGTGGAGGGCACATGAGTCCCTTCGTCAAAGCGTGCAGCGCAGGCACTGAAACCAACCGCTGAGATAGGACCGCGTGGAGCTGAAACGTTCCTGTACAGCAAAGGGCACCACCCAGCCCCTGAAGGCTCTGCACAGAAGGGGACCAGTCTGCCAGCTGTGCACTCAACAGTCAACATCCAGCACACACAAAGAACTCAAAATATTAAACACCAACTGGAGGTTTGTGCCCAATTTAAAACTGGGGCATGGAATTAAACAGAATTTTCAAAAAAAAAAGAAAAAAGAAAAGAAAAAAGAAATACAAGTGACTGGAAAATATTTCAAAATATTTTGAACATCCTTGGCCATCAGAGAAATATAAATTTAAATTACTTTGAGATTTCTTCCTATGCAACATACAATAGCTAAGATATATTTTTAAAAATGACAACAAATACTGGCTTGGATTTGAGAAAGAGGAACTTACTCACTGTTGGTGAGGGAGTAAACTGGTTCCCACAAAAGCTAGAAATAGATCCAGCATAGAACACAGCTGTGTAACCCCTGAGAGGACTCACAAAGGACTGCATACCTACTGCTCAAGTACTTGGTCATCCATGCTCATTGCTACTCTATTCCAATAACCACAAAATGGAGACAGCATAGATGTTCACCAACTGAGGAATGGATAGTGGAAGTGTGGTACATTTACACAGTGGTCCATTATTTACTAATAAAGAAAAATGAAACCACAACCTGCAGGTAAGTGGGTAGAGCAGTGAATAATCACTGAGTGTAGTGATTGACCCAGACCCACAAACACTGCATGCTCTCTTTCCTGTGTGGGTGCTAACTGTGAGCATCCAGATGTGTGTGCGTAAGTTAGAGTCCCCATAGGAGTTAGAAACTGTAAGCAGCATGGGGAGGGGATCAAGGGAAGGGCATCGAATGCAGGTCGTACGAAGGGAATAGAAGGGTCGAGTGAGATGAGGCTGGAAAGGCAGATGGAGAAAGGAGTCTAGGAGGGACGAGAAACAAAAATAACCTTTGAAAATGCCACTAAAATCTGCTACTGCAGAATTGCCATATATATGTACACACACACACACACACACACACACACACACACCCCACATGCACACGCACACGCACATGCACGCACGCACGCACACACACACATGTGCGCACACACATGCATACACACACACATGCACACACACACACACACACACATGCACATGCACAGACTTGGATAACATGAGATATGCTCACTCCTATAAGAGAGTCATAAATGTTATTGGGGCAAGCAACCACTTCCTGACTGGATTTAAAGCTTGCCCCACAGGATGGAACCCATCCCCTGTACCTTTAACTGGGATAAAACATCTGATGGTGGCTCAGGAAGATTCTAGTGCTATCATTCTGCTAAATGGACATAGTAATAAATCACCTCTTAATGCTTATCTCTATTCCCATAGATTAGTGATTTGCCAACCTTTATCAGAGAAACTTCTTTTCACAGAGCAGATACAACCTGACGATGTGCAGAGAATAAGAGACTGAATACTGAGCTCTACAGGGGGCGTCTGTGTCACACCCCTCCCTCGGGGGTCGCCTTGGAGAAAGCCAAGGACAGACGGAAAAGCCAGAGGAGATGGATGTCTGCTGTAGCAAACTGATGTCTGCTGAAAACACTGGTGCAGCTGCACACATGAGCGCACAGCACCTGACACTGCCCGCACAAGACCAAGCCAGCCAGCTTCCAGCACGGACTGCGGAGAAGCACAGGAAGTCCCACCCATCTGAGGAGCTTCTGGAAACTGAGGCTGCTGGGAGAGGAGTGTCCATTTTCTTCAGGGAAGCAGCCCCCGAGAGGCTACTCGTGTTGCAGTAAATGAGCTCACACCCATTTACATACAGGCAGCGCTAGTAGACTCAGTGGGAGGAAGAAGGGGGAGGAACTGGACAGAAGTAATGGGGATCACTGATCAGAATACATGTGTGCATATGTGAAATTCTCCAATAATTTTTCAAATGGAATATTCATCAGCAAAGGCTGTCTTAAATGGACTGCAAAGGAAAATGTTCATCCCACCCCACATTTTAAAAAGAAAAAAGACACCTTACTACAAATATGTCCTGTGTTCATGTATAAATATATTATCTAAAGGGTCTACATTTAAAAATAAAAATATGGTAAGCTTAAGAACCTGGTACATATGCAGCAAATCTAAGCTATGATGACGCCAGTGTCACAAATCAGAACAGGTAAAGTCAACAACACTGGAGCATTAAGTAAGATGGCACAATATGGAAAATACCGTGGGTCATGTGACACAGCCTGGACAGACTCAGCTCAGATCCAGCTACTCATTGATCCATTCAACCAAGTCCTTGGGAACATAACATAACTTACTGATAACAGGAAAATGATCTGGTGATCTGGTGATCGACAAATCCACCAATGTGATGGTCTGGTGGCTGCTGATATACTCAGACAATAAAACTATTGTATTTTCTCAATGTACACTATAAGCAAGAAAAGTAGATTATACTGTTGCACACTATAAAGACAATTTAGTATCTCTTGATACACATGGCTCTTAAGTACTGGGGATAATGCAACAAACTCAGTCTTTCCAAAATTATTTCACTTTGATTTTTGACTTTTTGTATATGTTCAAGTTTTTCTGATAACCATGTAGGAGAGGATACCATGTTTTACATTAAGAATAAGTACTGTTGCCTGGCATTGGCGTGCTAAAGACATCAAATGGACCGTCCTGACTGAACAGGCAAGCACCTCACAACAGCCCTGGGTGTGTGCTGTCTCACAACAGCCCTGGGTGTGTGCTGCCTCACAACAGCCCTGGGCGTGTGCTGTCTCACAACAGCCCTGGGCGTGTGCTGTCTCACAACAGCCCTGGGCGTGTGCTGCCTCACAACAGCCCTGGGCGTGTGCTGCCTCACAACAGCCCTGGGCGTGTGCTGCCTCACAACAGCCCTGGGCGTGTGCTGCCTCACAACAGCCCTGGGCGTGTGCTGCCTCACAACAGCCCTGGGCGTGTGCTGCCTCACAACAGCCCTGGGCGTGTGCTGCCTCACAACAGCCCTGGGCGTGTGCTGCCTCACAACAGCCCTGGGCGTGTGCTGCCTCACAACAGCCCTGGGCGTGTGCTGTTCCTGACAACAGCCCTGGGCGTGTGGCTGCCTCAACAGCCCTGGGTGTGCTGCCTCACAACAGCCTGGGCGTGTGCTGCCTCACACAGCCCTGGGCGTGTGCTGCCTCACAACAGCCCCTGAGGCGTGTGCTGCCTCACAACAGCCCTGGGCGTGGTGCTGCCTCCCACAACAGCCCTGGTGTGCTGCTGCTCACAACAGCCCTGGGCGTGTGTGGCCTCACAACAGCCCTGGGCGTGCTACTGCTCACAACAGCCTGGGCGTGTGCTGCCTTCATAACAGCCTGCATGCAGTGCTGCCCTCACAACAGCCCTGGGCGTGTGCTGCCTCACAACAGCCCTGGGCGTGTGCCTCACAACAGCCCCATGTGTGCTGCCTCACAACAGCCCCTGGGCTGTGGCTAGTCTTCACACAGCCCTGGGCGCGTGCTGTCTCCACAACAGCCCTGGGCGTGTGCTCACAACAGCCCCTGGGCGTGTGCTGTCTCACAACAGCCCTGGGCGTGTGCTGTCTCACAACAGCCCTGGGCGTGTGCTGCCTCACAACAGCCCTGGGCGTGTGCTGTCTCACAACAGCCCTGGGCGTGTGCTGTCTCACAACAGCCCTGGGCGGTGTGCTGTCTCACAACAGACCTGGGCGCTGTGCTGCCTCACAACAGCCCTGGGTGTGTGCTGTCTCACAACAGCCCTGGGCGTGTGCTGTCTCACAACAGCCCTGGGCGTGTGCTGTCTCACAACAGCCCTGGGCGCTGTGCTGTCTCACAACAGCCCTGGGCGTGTGCTGTCTCACAACAGCCCTGGGCGTGTGCTGTCTCACAACAGCCCTGGGTGTGTGCTGTCTCACAACAGCCCTGGGTGTGTGCTGTCTCACAACAGCCCTGGGTGTGTGCTGTCTCACAACAGACCTGGGTGTGTGCTGTCTCACAACAGCCCTGGGTGTGTGCTGGTTCTTGCCACCATCCTCTGACACAGCGTGAATTCAGACTTCCAGCAGCACGCTGGCTAGCCTACTTCCTACCTCTTATAAAAACAGACGACCACATACAGATAGCATGTCCAAACCGCACACAGCTCAACTGTGTGTCTCCACGACACTCTTGCCTGTCCAGGAAGTCTTCAACCAAGACCACCCACTGTTGCTCCACAAACCACCATGTAAGAGTGGAGTCATCTATGAATTGATAACTTAGGCTTAGAGAGTCTGGAGCCCCATGCCCAGATTCCCCACTGCCCTTCCCAAACCCTGTGCTTTCTCTGGTAGGGTTTTTGCTCCAACCTCACCAGTAAAGCAGCTCCTTCACGACTGAAGCAAGCCGATGGCTCCTCGGGCCCTGCTGCGCTCGTCGCACCCAAATAAGAAAGAACACATGTACTGTACCTTCTCGAAGTGGTGTGGGCTTGGCAGACTTTTCCCCACTCATTAAAACAACAAAAGATGCAGCTGCTCGAACTGTAGCCTGCCATGTTGACATGGCAACCGGTGGTTCCTGGCATGGAAAAAGGGCCCTGTTGTTGATGGGGGATCCCATAGTATAAACACATGGCCTGCAGAAGAAAGACAAAGGGAAGACTCTTTAAAATGAGTTGTCACTGATCTCTGGACCAAGGCAGGGAGGTCATCCTGAACTTTCCAAATAGAAACATTTGTGGCTTTATAGTTGACTCTTTCAAACTATACTGAACTGAGCAGGTCAAGGGCCTGCTATGTCAATAGCTCAGTGGTTATTCCTCACAAATAAACATTTAAATAAGTGAAAAGGTAGGGGTGTGTGTGTGTGTGTGCGTGTGTGTGTGTATAAGTTGGATAAGGTTTTAAATACTATTCTGCAAAGTTATAATTTATGCTCCCCTTAGGCCTTTCTGCCTTCAAAGGGAAAAGGCTTCAGAGACATTCTTACAGACTTTTTGGAAAGTATTCTGGAAAAGAAAACATGGCTGGAGATCTCTGCGATTATTAATCTTGGAAAAACAAGCGGTGGTCTCAAAGCCAGTGCTGGCAGGCAGACCAGCCCCTTCCTCCCCAGTCATGGAAACCGCCTTCCCAGACAGAGCCCTTGTGGGATCCTTGTGTAGAAGCCAAGAACAGGGCTTGGCACAAACAGAACCGCAGAGGTCACAAAAACCTGGCTTGTGATGGGAAGGCCACAGGAACACGCTCATTACTGAAGCCAGGTACAAAACCAACAGCATGAGTTAGGACTCAATCGCCACAAGTACTAACCGTCCCAAACCAAGCGGCTCCCTTTCAACAGTTAAGCCATGGTTGACAGAGATGACAAAGACCTACAAAATCAGAGGAATCCATTCTTACACCACAGAGAAGGCACAACACTGACTCCTGGGGAAAACAACTTAGGAAAAACTATTTTCCTTGAACTAAGACAAATGTTGATTAATCAGCTTGCTTTACAATATAAATGAACCAGCTACCCTTTCTTATAGATAAACTGTTTCATTGGCATCGTTATGATTGAACACTAATCTGTCTGTGTAAGGTAGGAAAGAACACACAGGGTGATGGCTTTTTCCTCTTTCATCAAGGCCCAATAAAGAAAAGACAAGCCAGGCTAGGCTCTAGCAGGCAGAGATGACACAGAGAACTGTTATACCAAGGACAGAGTGGAGGAACCAAGCAGGGGACAGTGAGGCCATACAGAGACCAGTCCCAGCTCAGCAGCTATGGTTCACAAATTGGAGGAGCTGCAGTTACAAAGGCAGGGGTCACCTGGAGACAGGGCAGGTTGTCCAGGAGGAGCTTGGACCACAGAGGTGACTCACACTCCAGCTTTCAGAGGGAGTTGGGAGGAGCAGAAAGACTAGTTTTGCTCTGATCTTCCACCAAACTTGGCCAGAAAACAGCAGGCAGGAGAGCCATGCAAATATGGCTCCTTACCATTCAGAGATCTCAGGTAGAGCAGAATGTGGGTCTCAGGGCAGACACAGGCTGTAGCACACTCACACCATACTCCATGGCTTGACAAGAGGCAGGGAAAGATCAGAGCCAAAGCTCATTGCTAACGAACCGAGCATGGCAGCACAGACTTGCAGCTCCACCACACACTGAGGAGGTGGTGATAACTGGAACGGGGTTCACAGCCAATGTCAGCTACACACAAGGTTGAAGCCAGCCTAAACATATACTATACCCAGGTGGCCTGCCAAATTAGGATATGATGGACGGTAGGGTTGTTGTAGCCTTTTATCGGTCATGGGTAAAATGGGGGGATGTAGGTCAGTAAGTATTTGGTTCTGTATGTCAAGCTTTTCGATCTGAAATTAAGGGGGGGGCATTTCTATGTGAGGCTCAGAGCATTCAATCAATTTCATTAAGTTCTGAGTTCATTCTCTGGTCCCACTGGATTCCTAATTGACTTAACCTCCCTTTAGCTATCCAGCCTCGGGCTGTTTCAGACCATAATGAGGAAAGTTGTTAGTGCTTACTTCTACCCAAGTGGGCCAGTGATAGTCAAAGATTCCTGTTATTAGCTCAAATTGCTCATCCAAGTGGGGTCAAGAGAGTGTCAGCTCAGAAAATTCTACCTACTGGGTGTGGGTTTACCCTCTAAAAGCCCCTCTTTGAGGAAGGTTGCATGCGGGAAAATAAGCAGCATGGAAAGGGGCCCACTCCCACTACCAACTGGCAGTGGCAGACCCCCAAGGGCAAGGATTTCTTTCCTACCAAAGCAGAATGGACCCTGAAGCTTTTCTTGTTCAGGAACCTGGAGGCCTCCGCCAGAGCCGTGTGCACCTGTGGAATTAACCCACCTATAATTTCACACCCTTGTCTGGGACATTCCATAGATTGCATCTGCCTCACATTCTGATGTGGTGGTGGCTAACATGTACAGAACAAGTCAAATGTCTGGGCTCTTGGCCCAACTGACTATTGCAATTCTGGTGTGACTTTGTTATTCTGTCTCATTCAAGTTGTTGACTTATATACAACACTCCCCTTCCATGCCCTTGGGTATGTGGGGCCAAGGCACCCTCTATTATCCTCCATACGTTTCCTAAAAAACAACCAGGTTTGAGATGACAGTACAGCTAAGAAATAATACAGAAGCAAAATTAGGCTTGCTCTTCCATTTTTATTTTGTATGCATATTTGTAGGCAACGGTGTGTGTGCATGGAGACCAGAAGTCATCTCTGCCTTTCAAGCAGCATCCCTCACTGACCTGGAGCTCATCACACAGGGTAGGTGGCTGACAGTGAGGTCATCTTCCTTGCCTAATGCTGGGATTACGAGTGTGCACCACCATGCCTGGTATTTAACATGGATTCTGAAGCCTGAGTTCAGGGTCTCCTGGAACCTGAACCATCTCCAGCGCAGAATTAGGATTAACTGAGGAATGTGTCAAGGGGTGGGGCAGGGGCGGGGAGAGGGAAGAGCTCTCAGAAGCAGGAATGGCTGAGCTGCCTCACTTTAGGAGCTCCACCTCCTGCTACCATGCATAGCTACCTCCCTACAGGACTAACGATGGCCTCTGACCAACTGCAGAAGTCATACTCTATCACTTCTGGGATTTGTTTTGAGACAGGGTCTCCCTATCTAGCCTTCACTATGTAAACCAGGCTGGTAAACTTGCAGCAATCCTCCAGCCTCTGCTTTCCATGATGGTGTTACAGTTGTGAGCCATGACATTAGGCTTAGTGTTTTTTTTTCCCCCTCCATCCTGATCACCTAATCACTCATTGGAGGTAGGAGGTAGGGTGGCAAATGGTAGACCCAGTGGCTGGGTCATGAGGACATCGGTCAGCTAGCAGATGACCCTACTTGAGGAGCAGAAACTTCTAGCCAAATGCTAATCAGAAGCTGCATCTGCAAAGACACTGTAAGAGAATTCAGAAGGCTTTCCACCTTCAGTCAAGCCCAGATCACAGCCTGACTGCAACCTTGTAGGAGATTAGGGCCTCAACTAGCCGGCTATGCTTCTCCTGGCCCTTGGAAATTGGGAGATGACATGTGTCTGATGCTTAAAATGTTCAGTGTTTTTGATCTGTTCATTACACAGCTGTGGATGACCGAGTGAACTTCCCAGGGTTTGGGCTCAAGGAGAAGACATGGAAGAGAAAGCAACCACACAGTGAAAACCCAGGGAGTCAGAACAAAGACCCCAGGAAGCATGGCCTGTCTCCTGTGTGTAGTAAGGACCACACTTATCACATGCAACTGCCAGGCTGAGGGACCAAGAAGCTGTGTTTTCATAACCCAACAAGAAGGTTGAGGGTCTAAAACGAGAACTAAGGCATTCTAGGGCCAGACTTTAATGGTATAGCCTTATAATGCTAGCACTTGGGATGTGAAAGGAGGGTCAGAAGTTCACATTTTTCTTCAGCTACATAGCTTGGAGGTGACTCTCAGTCAGAGTTCCAACAAAATAAGAGAAACTTTATTCTTCCATTCACTGGATTCTCAAATACCACGTTGTGCCTTCACTATCTACTTGTAGACATCATGTTATATAGTCTGGCCAGGACCCTCCCACTCGCCTCCTCCAAATATCCTCAGTATTCTATTATTTTTACCTTTCTTTTTTTAAAAAAAAAGAGGGTGAAAGGGTTGGTCTGAGACAGAGTCTCATTCCGTAGCCCAGGATAGCCTTAAAATCACAGCAATTCTCTTGCATTATCCTCCCAAATGCTGGATTACAGATAGGAGTACATCCAGCCCCACTCTCTTCTTATTCTTGTTTTGTGCGCTCCCTCCCTCTCTCTCTCTCTCTCTCTCTCTCTCTTTCTCTCTCTCTCTCTCTCTCTCTCTCTCTCTCTCTCTCTCGTGTGTGTGTGCATGTATGAGCATGTATGTGCATGTATGAGTATGTATGAGCATGGTGGTATCTTTTCTCAGGAACTCTCTACCTTATTTTTTTTTTTCAGGGGTTCTCCCTGAGTCTGGAGGTCAGAGATTGGCTAGCAAGCATCAGAGATGACTCACCTGCGCCGTGCTGGGCTTCTGCTGGATGTTTCCTATGGAAGCTGGGGATTCAAATTCCTTATGCTTGTACAGCAAGCACTCTGTGGAAGGGGCTCTGGTTGGTGTATCTATTCTATAAGCCTAAGATGTGTTTTCATTCTGACATTCTACTTGCTGTCTAGAGCTGTACATACAAAGTCTCAACTGTCCGGGATTTGTTTTGTTTTGTTTTTCTGGAAAGTTTTCACAGAGTCTCCATGAACAACTTCTGTCTTGTTTGTTTGTGTTTTGGGGTTTTTTTTTGTGTTTTTTTTTTTTTGAGACAAGTTCTCACTATGTAGCCCAGACTGGCCTCAGAATATGTGTCAATCCTTCTGTCCTGGCACCTCGGTACTAGAATTACAAACATGAACCACCACTGCCAGCTAATAATTCTTGAAACTGCTCACTTTCTTTGTGCACCCCCCACCCCAACCATGCTTATTCCTGTCTTGGCTTCCTTTCTCAATTACAGGTTTATTCCTCCCTTCCCAACATATCTGAACCAAAAGCTAGACTTAAAACCAAAGGCCTTCGATCTTTTACAGCCTGGTACAGAATAATGCAAATGCAAGCAAAAAACAATTTAAAGCTGGATAACTGTGTTTCCAGAAATTAAAGCTCTATCCTTGGGTCAATGCTCTGATGAGACGTGGGCATCTGCCAGCAGTGAAGGCCAAATCCCTGGTCCACCAACCCTTCACTGTGAGGAGGAAAAAGAACATGTGTTTATACATAGGCCACAAGGTATCTGGATATGTAATATTTGTGTTTACTGGACAGGCACAGCCTTGTACCTCACCTCTGCTGACATGCTTACAGGACAAATGTACAGGTGACAGTCTGAGTTTCTCCAATGTTATGACTCCATTACTCCCAGATTGAAGGATTCCTTCTAGCATGCGCGCGTACTCGTGCGTGCGTGCGTGCGTGCGTGTGTGTGTGTGTGTGTGTGTGTGTGTGTGTGTGTGTGTGCGTGCATTGTCTCCCTGGGAATCATCTCAAATGCCTTGGGCAACCAACCCTCCTGGGAGATCCCTGGGAACCCAGGCAAGCTGCACAGTCTTAGAGATGAGACAAAAGTAAAAATCAGAGGTAGAGAGGGTGAGGTGTTGAAAGGCAGGTCCATGGCTTCACACCTGAGGAAGAACCTGTCAGAATAGTTAGTTACCCAGAGTCTTGGTTAAGGGGCTCTGTGTTCATGGAGTAGGCAAACAGAGCTCAGCAACTAGCCCCACGTGCTTCCCCTTCACCTTAAAGACCAGCAGAGTGGAGAATTTGCAGGAAACTGCTCCAAACCATGTACTGTCTGCCTGTGCTGACTACTATTCAGAACAGCCTTCTCAGGAGAGAAGGAGGCGATTTCTGGTTAAAAGGCTCCAGTTCACCTCTTCCCATCATGGTAGTCTTTGCCAGAGGCTTTGATCAGCACCCAGCAACTACAGCACTGACTATATAAGTGGAAGACAGTCAGCAGCCGGAAAGGCCGAATCTGCTGTGTGGCTTTGTGGGGCCTTTCCAAAATGGGGCAAATGACTGGCTGGGGATCCCAAAAGCTGGTCTAGGGGTTGGTTGCAAACACAGGAGTTCAGCCAGATCTATGTGGAAGCTTCTGTAGGTTACAGAGTGTCCAGGCTTCCAACTTATTTCCATCTATTATATTGCACTTAATATTTTTACAAGTTTGTATTTTTAAGAAAACTGTGATAGTCTCCACTACAGTAAGCAAACTTCCTGCTTTTTTATGCCACACATGGAGATCCAGCATTTCTAGTAGAGGAAGCTCCACTCAGGATGGGCTCTCCTCCCTTCCTCTCTTAGTCCATTTCATGACATCATTACCAAACCCAGAACTGATCAATATCATCTAGAAGGCAAGTCCAAAGACGTTGTTGTTTTGAAATACACAGGACTTATTCAAGAGAGGTATTTTTTCATGCAGAAGAGGCAAGCTTTCTGTAAGGGCAAAGGAGGCTTTGGCACTGGGGAACCCTGATGTCGGGGGGAAGGTGGATCCTTTCATGGAATCTTCTTAAGTTACACATAAAGCAACTAGGCTCTGGCTGTAACTGACTCCTCCACAGTTGCCTGGCTTGTTGGCACCATGGCTGCAACCAGCACCCAGAAGCATCTGGGCTCCTTCCCTTCAATTCTACAACAGACTACACTCATCCTCAGTTACATAGGCCACGGTTTTCTGTTATTTTCTGTTGAAACTAGATTCTTTTCTTTTCTTTCTTTCTTCTTCTTTTTTTTTTTTTAAATGATTTTAGCTAGGTGTGGTGGTGCACACCTCCAGTCCTTGGGAGGCCAGCTGGTCTGCTAGGAAAGCCCGTGCTATGTAGAGAGATTGTGTCTCAAATAAAGGCGAACAAAGGTTTTTACTTTAAATTTTGAGATAGAATCACCTCCCTGTGACTCAGGTTAGCCTTGAGCCTACAAAGGCCTCTGCCTCTGCCTTCCACGTGCTGGGATCACAGGTGTGCACTGTGCCTGACAGGATGTTCTCTTAACAACTAAAACCTCAAACTATAAAGCTTCTGTGGGAGCAAAGGACATTACCAGCCAAGTGAAGAGGGAGTCTAGAGAGTAGAAAAATATTTATCAGTCACCCACCCGACAAAGGGTGTCTATAACATACAAGTTAAAAACAAACAAAAAACAATGACTGAGAAATATTTTTTACATATTTAATATTCTTAGCCACCAGAAAAATACAAATTTAAACTACTTTGAGGTTTCATCTTACCCCAGTCAGAAAAGAAAGAGAAAGAAAGACTCAACAGATGTTTGTGTGAATGTAGAAAAGAGAGACACCTGCTAACCACTGTTCATTGCTACTCCAATCACAATAACCAAGAAACAGAAACATCCTAAGTCCAGCCATAGATGAATGGATAATGAAAACGTGGTTCACATATATAAAATGGAATATTATTCAACTGTAAGGAAATTATGATATTTGCAGGAAATGGATGGAGCTGGAAATAATCTTTCAGAGGTAACCTAGACACAGAAAGACAAGATCTACATGTTCTCTTATATGTGGATAGTAGACTTACTTGACTCTTAGGTATGTTTAAACTGGAATACTCATAGAGATCAGGGAGCTAGTAAGGTCCATGGGGAGGAGTTGTTTCAAGGAAAAGAAGTCAGAATGCAGGTAGTATGAAGGGAAAAGAGAATGGAATGGGAAGGGTTAAATGGTATGGGGATGGGAAGAGGGAAGAGGAGAGAGTATAAAGGCCTTTGAAAGGAATTATTTGGAAGCCTGTTGCTGCAGAAGCTTACTAAAATGCATACACATGTACATAAAAGAAAGTTTAAATGGAGTTACTCGAAAATAGAGAAACAATGTCTCTCCTCAAGACATTATAGATTATCATAAAAATCCCACTGTTCATATGGGTTACCGCTCTTTGAGTTGTTGGTCGCTGGGATCCCATAGTTCCTCTTCCAAAGCATTATAGGCTATTGTCATTGTCCTGGATACCCCTCATGGTAAGATACCACAAGCTTGAGTCACAGGGTAAAAGAATCAAGATGAAATCACTTGAAAGTTTTGTCCCTAATAGCTAGCTTTCTCAGTGCTAAGATGTTATGTACACTACAGGGGAACAAATCAGAATCAACAATCTTATACAGTTATGAAGCCTGTGAGCTACAATGACTAGCCCAGCACAATATGCCCATTGGCATAGCATCATGAATATTATGGGAGCAACCAATCAATTTCTGACTGGACTTGAAGTCTATTCCACAAGATGGAATCTATGCCTGGTATTGTTAACTGGGCCCAAGACCCATTTCTGGATGTCATGGGTTCTAGGGGAGAATCTAGCACTACAATTCTGCTCAATGGACATAGTAATAAACTGCTTCCAAAACCTTACCTTTATTATACCCACAGTGTCCCTCTCAAGCTTAATGGAGAAGCTTCTTTTTTAAAGGATGTGGTAACTAATACAGAGACTTACAGCTGATCAGTGGGCAGAGAATCAGAGACTTTGAGATGCTCAGCTCAGCATCTATGTCAGACCCCTGAGCTCAGGGATCATGATAGAAAGAGGGAATCAGAAAAAGTCAAGAGACAGTGGGCATCTGCAGTGAAACAGGGCTGCTACACGCATTGGCTCTCAACAGCTACACTGCATGTATACAATCCCTGTATACAACCCCTCAAGATGCGGGAGTCTCATGCAGAAGAGGAGGCAGAAAGATCGTAAGAGCCAGAGATGACACAGCGGAGGACGCAAACAAAATAGTGTCTTCCAGATACAACAGATGTGCATGTAAACTCAGAGCGACTGCAGCAGCATGCACAAGAACTGCACAGGTTCAAGACCGACAGCTTGCAGCACTGAGAGGGGAAGGTTGACATGAGGTCCCACCCCTAACCAAGAAGCTATCTGCACCTATTATCCACTAGCAAAGGGAAAACAAACTTTTCCAATGGAGCTCCGTTGGGTGTGTATCAGCCACACTCCAAGACAAGCCACAAGCCCAGGAGTAGCTGGCCAACACAAAATTAACTCAATTTTTTTAATGAACTTTTTGCTTCATTTAGCTTTGTTTTAGCATTTTTTTTTCTTATTGGTCTTTTGGCTGCTTGGTTTGATTTACATTTTTATGGTTTTGTTTTGTTTTGTTGAAAGAGAGAAAGAACATAAAGTTAGGTGAGTAGAGAAGTAGGGAGGATCTGGGATAAGTTGAGAGGGAAAAATCAAAATATAGTATATGGATAGTCTTAATTGTACAGGAACTGTATAAAATCAAGCCATCGTGTATAAAATCAAATTCCAGCAATGGGGGAGGGGCTCGTGAAGTCCCAGCGCTATCGGAGGAGCCATTGGCAGCAGAAGACTGCTGGGAGACAGAGTAAACTGTCAAGAAGGGCTCCCGAGAGGTTGCCCGTGCTCCAGTGGATGACCAGCACACACGCAGTAGGCAGAGCAGGAAAGCAAGGGAGGGGTAGAGGGAAGAGGAAGGGAAGGGAAGAGGGACAAGCAGGAAGGGAGGGAAGGAGGAGGGAGGGAGGGTGGTGGACAGGGATAGGAACTGGAGGGGAGGGAGTGAAAGTTAGATCCAAGCACATTATATGCATGTATGAATATTAAATAAAAACACTCAAACAGAAATCTGAGCTCTTTCACTCATTCTTTTTAAAGCCTCCATGTATAGTGAGCTATAAGGCAGTAAAATTAATTCAGTGGGGAAGCAATATGTCTGTCTAACATCTGGCTTTGATGTTAATCTAAAAATACAAGTAGTGTGCCCAGCAACTGAATGAATATGCTAGAAAAGTTAGTACTTACCAGCTTTGCCCTGGACTTTTCTAAAACAAAGAAACATCACAAATGCTGTAGGAAAGTTTAAAGTTTAATATTTATTTTCCCCGGGTTATTTATTCTCCTAAATTATAGTTTTGAATTATATTTTCTACATTGAACTCAATGTCTCCTACACTCAACTCTCATTTGGTGACATCATCAGCTAATAACCAGACTTCCTGGAGCAGCTGGCTGCTTTCCCAACTACCATCATGATCATCAGGGGAAAGAGAGGCTTACTAGAAGGGATGTCTTAGTTTTAAATAACTTTTCCTTTAGTGGAATGGAAAAACCTTAAGAAATTCAAGGAAAATGAAGAAAAGCATATGTTCTTCAAATTTCCACTTTTATAGTTTTTTTTAGGTGTCCTGGGGACCCAAAATGAAAAACGTGTTAAGTCCCCATTTCTCTCCAGCTTTAAAGGGCCACCTTTATATATTCTGGGTCCACTCTTGCTCTCAAGACACACACACAGCACATAAAGTAAACATCATCTAAGAAGTGCGCCCTGGATTGTTACATAAGGTTCCCTCTATCAGCCACTCTGAAACGCCACTTGCAACCCAGTATCCCCGGACTCAGGCAAGAGAGGACATGGAGGTTCAAGAACCAGCACGAGCCCTGAGTGGCTAAGGCAGACAGCCGGTTGTGCTATTTCTCAGCAACTCTCTTTTAGAACTAGAATAATAGCGGGCAAGCTAGTGGCAACTTCCAAACAGAATAAAAGGTGGTTTTCTTCTTCTTCAGAAAACAAAGTCACTAGTAAAAGTGGTAGGGCAATCTTAGGGGGAGGGGCACAGGGACTTCAGGGTCCAGGGAATGTTGCCTCTTCTGAAGGTTGCAGCTATGTTTTAAGTCAACTTAATTTTAAACAGTTTAGGTGTTAAGTTCATTTAGAGATAAGAAGTTCTTCTGCACCCCACAGCTCCTTTCCCTTTTACAGTCACTGTGTCTGTCACATTTAGAGAGCATACCACAGCAGGCTTCATTTAGATTCCCTGAATATTCTTTTTCTTTTGGAAATACTGTTGTTGTTGTTTTTGAAACAGGGTTTTGCTAAATAGTCCAGGCTGGTCTCCAACTCACAATTCTACCTCAGGCTCTTTAGAAGTGATCACAAGATCTCATATGTGAGGGAGTGCATACAAGATACCATACGACATTTTGTTTGAGAAAAAGTCTCTCTATGTAGCATAGTCAGGCATCAAAGCTTGTGGTGCTCCCCAGCTTTGCCCCTCTGGCCTCCACAGTGCTGGAATTACAGGTGTGTGCCACAGTGCCCTCCTTGCCCCTCTGGCCTCCATAGTGCCCTCCTTGCCCCCCTGGCCTCCACAGTGCCCTCCTTGCCCCTCTGACCTCCACAGTGCCCTCCTTGCCCCTGTCCCATCTGGCTCCACAGTGCCCTCCTTGCCCCTCTGGCCTCCACAGTGCCCTCCTTGCCCCTCTGGCCTCCACAGTGCCCTCCTTGCCCCTCTGGCCTCCACAGTGCCCTCCTTGCCCCTCTGGCCTCCACAGTGCCCTCCTTGCCCCTCTGCCCCTCTGGCCTCCACAGTGCCCTCCTTGCCCCTCTGGCCTCCACAGTGCCCTCCTTGCCCCTCTGGCCTCCACAGTGCCCTCCTTGCCCCTCTGGCCTCCACAGTGCCCTCCTTGCCCCTCTGGCCTCCACAGTGCCCTCCTTGCCCCTCTGGCCTCCACAGTGCTCTCCTTGCCCCTCTGGCCTCCACAGTGCCCTCCTTGCCTGTAGTACTTCTAATTTTCAATACTTCTTAGGTTCTTCTTGACTGGCAGCTGCATAGACTTTGTTACTGCTGACCCCATAGCTTTGACACATAACTCAGGGATTATGTCATTTTGTCACTGGGTTTTCCCCAGAGTTCAATCTCTCCCATGACTTACCTGTGCTGACCATGGCCCTGGTCATCTTGCCAAGAGCACACAGATTACTCGATTCACACCCCCTTCATATTATATGCTTTAAAAAGAAAGCATTCTGTGTGTTCACTAGCCCATAGAAACCCATAGCCACTTCTGCATGCAATCACCCATAGCTTACCAAGCTAATATTCACAGTATGGCTCCATGTCAGAATGCACCAGTGCAGGGTCTGGCTCATCTGTATCCTGGACATCAGGTTTGCAAGTCCTGCTGTCCATTCACTCGGTCACTTGCTCCCAGCATGCACACAGAGCAGGACTGGAACTGTCAGCTTGCTCCTTCCAGGAAACAGCTATATCCTTCACCACAGCACTCATGCACAGTTTCTCTTATCTATAGTCTCAGGGACTCGGCTCTTCTCTGGAGTTACTCAGTGGTCAAGCACTGTTGTAGCATATACAGGGTTCTGATCTGATCCCTAGTGCTAAGAAAGAAACACAAAAGCAGGACCTAGGGAGATGACTAAGAGGGCAAAGCATCTGCTGCCCATGGGTGAGGAGTTGACTGTGGCTACCCAGCACCCACAAAAATTCAGACCAGGGGATCCCCAAAGCAACCTGCCTAGACTAGATGAATCAGTGAGGTCCAGGTCTCAGTATATAAAGCAGACAGTGACTGAGAAAGATATTACAAAAAGTCAACTGTTGGCCACCACATGCATGCATGAACATGTCAACATGCATGTGAACATGCATTCACAGTACAAACACCTACATGTGTAAAACAGAAAACAGAAGCAATGTTAGCTGGGGCAACACCTTTCCCACACCCTCCAGGAAAGTTTTTTTTCACAGTCTTATCACACTTCACTTTTCATCCTGGGAAGGTCTGTTCTGCAAAATGATACTGACTTCAGTTACTTACTACCAAACGGGGGTGGGGGTCCATGCAAGCCACTACTAGACCCTGAGCACGGTGTCTCCAGAAACACCTGATACTGTGCTCAGCCCTGTTTGTGAAGGAGAGTAGAATTTATCCCATGCTGCTGTTCCCACCATTAAAGCCCACAACACTGAGGAAATATATTTTGTTCCTAAACCTAAAGTCTCAGTCAGTTGAACGTTCTTAGTTTCTAACTAGTCAACTGGACACACTTGGACCTATTTACGTAACTTCTTTGAATCAGGACCTCATTCTGTAGCCCAATCTGACCTTGAACTTTTGATAATATTCCTGTCTTCATCCTGCTTCCCTCTGGGGTTGCAGGCGTGAAGCCGGTACACCTAGCATTTTATTCTTAGGCACATGGGAGGCTTGACTGAGATTTGAGGCATCCAGGAACAGTGTTTTTACTGTAATCAGTCTCAAATATACACCCAAAGGGAAAGTAAGAGAAAGAGCAGCTCTCTGGGGTTTCCTTCTGAAACCAGCACATCGTATCCTCTTAGGATTCCATGCAAACACTAAACACGGAGACACCAAGAGTAAATTCTTACACTGACCTTTCTCCAGAGAAACCAGCACTTCTACATGCAATAGATTCAAGCCTGTCTTTGTGTTTAGTGCTTAGGATAAAAGGCCACACTTGAGGCTACTAACATGACTTCCAACTGCCAATAGTTCCTTCCTCCACAGTTTTAGTTCAAAGGTAAAGCATTGAGGAGTATAAAAACTACAGATTCCTTTTCAAATATTCAGTAGCATTATATGGTTAAGCTTGATGACAATATTCAGTAATTCCAAAAATTTTGAAGCTACAATAAGAAGACCTGCTCCTTCACAGTCTCCAAAGAATGCCCAGGAAGGTACCCTAGAAATAATCACTTTGCCTTTGTACTCATGAAATGCTGTACCAACCCTGAAACTTCTCAAAGGCTTCCTCAAACTCTAGCAGGAATAAGGCAGAAAGTAAACTCCCTCTGAGAGGTCTGGAAACCAGAGCAAGAGAAAAGATTCCAGGCAATGGGCAGGCTAATTAGAACACAGTATCAACATGACGCTTAAAAGGTAAATCTAAAAGGATGTGGGGAGGAGAGTGAGGAAGAAATGTAAGCAATTGCCAGAGACCACCACTTCCATCAAGGAGTGCTAAGAGAATGTTCTTAACAGCAGCTAATAGATGAGCAGCCCTTCATCTACCTCTTCAGTGATTCACTGTGCTGACTTGTATTAAAGAAATAGGTAAAATAGTGATGAACCAACAAAGTTTGATTTAGAAATTCTCTTTTTCTAAAAAGTCTGGATGACTGAAAAAAATCAACAAGACAAGGCTAAGGGGGCTGCCTGTGTCAGGCACCAAATCCCCTCACAGTATGAACTGGTCATCTTCCTGGTACCTCACAAGAAACCAGTGGGCAGTGTCTACAGGGCTGACTGCTTATCCTCAGAGGCAGCTCTCTTGCGCATTGGAGGTTCACATCAAATGATAACTGGCCAAGTCCAGGGAGACATTGCTAGAAGACAGTTAGAGTGAGGCCATCACACAGCATGGTTGGCCTAACCTCACACCACCCAGCCTCAGAGTGGTGGGGTTGAAGGATATTTTGAGAAAGTACTGGTTCACTTCCATCAGCAGCTCTAGAAGCCTCTACCAGTGATCTCAAATAACAGCCAGGCTCAGCATTTCAGCACCAAGTTGGCATTTCAAGCTCCTAACTCAGACATGATGGACTCTCTCCATCCTAACTTACAGGAGGTGATCTTATCAATAGCTGAGTATGCTCAGGGATTTACCTGCTGTCTGGATTTGAGTATGTCTGAGCAAGGCTACTGAACAAACAGAATCATCCCCACAAACTTGGTCTCTTTTTAGAGAGCATCCCTGAAGTGATGGGATTAGGGGCAGAGAAGCATTTGGATAAACCTACCTGCCATCCTGGTCTGAGGTCCAAGTCACTGACTGCCCCTCAGGTTTAGTTTTATACCATATCCTGATGGCATGAGGAAAGTCAGCAGCTGTCGGAGCCCCCTTCTTCCTGATCTGTAAGCTCCACTTGTCAGAGTCAAACAAGAGCTCCCCACAGCCAGGAGCCTGGCTGCAGCGAGTGTAGCAGTCTAACTGCTCCCTCCAAGCATCTGCAGGCAGAGCCACAAGGTCACGGACAATCTCACACCTGCGCTTCTCAGGAGCAGCTGTGAGGTTTGGAGCTTTTGTAAATTTCTCAAGGCCTGGCACAGCAGCCACATCCACCTCCTCTACCTTTAGCACAGTCAAATCACAGCAGTCCAACACTAGCAAGAAATCCTCTCTCCCATGATTCCCTGTGTCACAGCAGTACTTTGAGCTAGAGCTCTCAGAATCATGTTCCTTGTTGTCATGGTTACCATCATTATCAAAGGCATCTTGATCACTTTTACCATAGACTGCAAATTCCCTATGTCCCATCTTAGGTGAGAAAGTATTTGAATCCATCTTTGGAACGTGGCAGGGTTCAGCTGTCCTAAATATGTAGGCTTCCTCTGACTCCATCTGGAAGGTTTCCTGGGAGGAACTCGACTGTTTTTTACATCTGTTTCCATCTCCAAAGAAAAGCACTATGTTGCCCTCAAGGACTCGACTTCCAAAGTCCACATCCAAATCCAGTACGTAGTGCTTCACAAGCAGGTGGCTGGTGTTGGCCATGAGAGGCAGATCATCCTGAGAAGGGTCCAGGTTTATGTCCATGGTGTAGTTTGCAGTTGGTAGCTTTGCTGAATCGCAGCTGAGGCTTCTTATCTCCTCTAGTAGCTCAGAATCACAAATGGCTGGCTTACCAAATAAGAAGCACCCACTGGCATAGGTTGTCTTTCCACAACTTCCAATTCCCTGGCAAAGAAAAAAGTATGGTTAGATAAAATCCCAAATAGGACCCTAAGTACCCCTGCAGTTACAGATCCCATAGGTTGGCTACCTTACCTAGCAATCCCCAAGGTGGCAGCTGCTCAGGGAAGAATGAAGGATCATCTTTCTGACAGGAGAGAAGCCACATTACTGACTTCTAAGCTGCTAAGGGACACAGTCCTTGTTTCAAAAAGAGCAATTCTTATGTAAAACTGCAACTATTACTGACTCTTGTTTTAAAAGATATTAAATGTATCACTTTCTAATTTTGTGCGCCAAAACCTAAGTGATTGTTTTTCCACTGTGATTCTAAGTAACAAGTGTGAATGAGGGCTGAATGGCTTCATACATTGTATTCTTTGAGAGTAATAATTTAATCCACACAATATAACTCCAGGGATTAATGCACTTTTCACATTAGGCCTGCTCTCCTATCAGCACTTCCAGTAAATTACAGGAAAATGAGCCAATTTACCAGGAGTGCATTCTAAGTATTCCTTTGAGATTGCTCATGGAGACTTTTCAAATTTATAGTTAAATACTCAAGGTATACATTACAACTTAATAGCTGAAAACCATTAGCATTCTGGGTAATAGCTTTCTTGTGGCAAACAAAAGGTCTTATTTGGAAAAAAAAGTATGCAAATATCTATAAAAGGAAGGAGAGAGATTAAAATGTAGAAGCAGATGTTACAATACAATGTACGAGTTCTTCAGAAAAGATCTGAATCAAAATGTATTCCTACCTGATAACAATCCAGCTAAAAGGAGGATTATCTGAACCATTTCGGTCCCTGACATGCACCTGATTTCTTTTAGCATATGCTGCTTCTCTTTTACCAAAAGATGAAAAACAAATATCAGGGGGAAGAACTAAAACCCAATGATGACAGAGGACAGTATTTAAACTTTGTATTGTAAACTCCCTAGAGGTACTTCTTCTCAACCCCTTTGTCAACCATTATTTGCTTGACTTTACATAAATTGAGCGCTGTCCCCCATTTCTACTGTGCCCCTTACTTTCCAAGTTTATCTGCCCCTATTAGACCTTATTAAAGCATCTCTTGCTAGAATTTCCTTTCAGCAAACAACCTGAGTTTCTACCTTGTCCCTAGTGATTGATTTCCCATCAAAATCTCACCTAACCTCAGGAAGCCTGGCCTCCTATGGAACAGTTGTGACTGTTCAAGGCAGATCTGCCTGCCTTTGGGGCTGGCATGTTCCTGGCTCCTCCCCTCCTTCTGCATAGGCTTTCTTCCAGCTACTTCAGTCTGGCTCCTACCTCTTCATGCCCAATTTGTTAAATCCTGTTTTCCCTCTAAACCTCAGCTCAAATGCCTCAAAATCATTCCTGGATCCCTCTTCTCACTAACCAAAATATTTTATCTTGGAGTTTATTTTGCTTTCAGACAAACTAGCCTCACATTTGCAGTAATTCTCCTGCCTCTGCCTTCTGGGGTTGTAGGTGTGGGCCTCCAGGCTTGGCTTGGTAGTGAATTTAATTAAATACAACCAGAGTAGAAAACAAAACAAAACAAAACAAAAAACCCAAGATACAAAGACCAGTTTGAAATTTCTGGAGAAGCTGGTATCTGTCTGTCTTGGTACTGACAAAGCAGTGTGTGAAAAGGTAAGGGAGGGTCTGTTGGTGTCTGCTCAATTTCCACTGAATTACCATCTATGAATAATAAACTGGTTACCAACTGTATCTACTAATGGGAAATCACTGTGTGAAGTTCATTCTGCTGGTGTCTGGAGCAGTTAACACATAGTATATGTTATGGTTTGCCCTGGAGTTATCTTTATTTTGATGCTAATTCCACTGCCCCAAGGACAGCTGCCTAGTCACGCACTCAGGAATCAGGTGACTTCACCAGAACCTTCTCCCCATTGAATTTGTAAAATACAGGTGAGGGGCAGGTACAGGATAGAAGGAGGCCTGTCATTGGAGGAGAAGGAAGGATGGGCGGGAGAGAAGTTTGAAGGAGGAGACTGGAACAGAAAGGGAGAGAGAGGAGGGACAGAGAGAGAAGCCATGGCAGGTGATGTTAAGATTCTGCTCTGTGTATTTACAGGTTGTTATTAATGTTCTTAAGGGATGAATGGCACTGGACTTTGTATGTTTAAGTGGGCAATTATATCTTACCAATTGGGTCAAAGATTATTGTGTTGTGTGTGTGGCGGCAGGAGACACTGGGCCGCCGCGGAGTTGGGATGTGTTTCCGCCAAGATATCATCTTGGGGCACTGAGGTGCTGGACCTAGAGCAGGTAAAAGACAACCTTACTTTTTTTATTTTTTATGTTTTACAACAAGTATATATACTATTTTGTTGACTAAGATTTCTTTGTTTTTGTATTTTGCTTTTGAGGTAGGGTCTCAAAAATACTGTAGCCAATCTAGAACTTGCTATGTAGTCCAGGCTGGCTGCAAACTCCAAGCAACCTTCTGCTTCTGTCTCCTGAGTGCGGGGAATATATAGGAATTAAACCATAATGTCATTATATGCTTAGACTTAAAAGAAAAGATCTCAGAACACACAAGGCACTCAGAGACGTAAGTGTGTGTGCAGTTGGGTGAGGTGTGGAGGGATAAAGAGGAAGGCAAGGAGGAAGACAGAGAGAAAGAACAGACAATATCTAAACTATAACACCCAGAGAGACAGTTTAGCATTTATTCACACAGCTACTCATTAGCTGGCTCCCATGGGGGTCATTTATTTCTGAGAATGTATATAATTTAAGAATACACCATGTGCTACAGAGCCATGCTCAGCTCTTGTTTCGATGCTATGGTATGGTATAAGGCAGCTACCGTAGAGCTCCATCTGTCAGGCCGGCTATCAAAACCGTCACTATCAACCCCAGCAGTAGTTCTCTGGCGGCCAGGGGCTGATGGTTCTGAAGTGCCTGCCATTTGGCACAGACGTTTTCAAGAAGCTGGATCTCTATGCTGCCCAATTTGTCCCTGGGATCCCACCTCGGCCCCCAAGTGCTGCCATAGATACTATTCCCATCATGCCAGCTTTGGTGTGGACTTTACATGCTTTTGTATTTGTCACTGACAAGCTTTGGTTTTCTTCAGCAGAGTCTCCAGGACTGTTTTCATGGAAGCCATGCTAAGTCTTGTCTCTAAGCTCTCCACTGCTCTACTTGATGCTCATTCTCAGCTCATTTGAATGCCCTACCTTCCTGAGATGCTCATGAATCTGAAATGCAAAGAACCTCTAGGACTTTGTAATTCATGCCTCTTCCTAATGCAGAGGGAACACTATTCTTCTCAATAAAGGGATCGCTGTCTCTTTTGAACTCCAACTTTCGGGGACTTTTGTACAAAAATTCTGATCATATAGAGAATTACAGTGGATATTAACCTACCTGCACTATTACTGGTTAAAGCTAAACTGAGAGTGTGGCTTACTGAAGGAGTCAAAGGAAAATGAATTCCAAATGAAATATACTCACATGGCCATTGGTCGATGCTGAAACAGGTCAGAGCACCCAGAAGTAGTGGCCACTTCATCTAGGACATATGACTAGAAGACCAGGGAATGTTCTGTTGCCAGAATGCTCCCCCCAAAAAAAAGGGAGCTGAGCAAAGCATGACTAACTGGATTACATGATATGTCTACCTTCTTAAGAAGTAAAGTCACAGCCAAGTTTCTCTTGCCACAAGGAAGGAAGTGACAGAAACAAGCAGTCAGTATCAGTCACTATTTATTATACTTAGACCCTTGTTTCCTTTGGTATTTTCCCTTGCCAGTATTTTCTTTCTTAATGATCCCCTCCTGTTCCTGATGTCAGAAGGTCTCTATCTTCATAAATAAGCTAGCCCTGGCCCTATGGCTTATATTGATGCACACAGTTCTAGGGATCAAACCTTGACATAATTCCACCTCCATCTACATCTCTGTAAAGATGGACCACTGCTCTGTTTGCTACTTTAACCTGTCTTTAATTCATTGAACTTTAAAACAAAAAATTCTTTGGGCACACTCAGTCCAAATCTCTTGTTTTGCAGCAGTCAACCACAAGACCCAGAGAGACAGAGCACTTTGCACAAAAGTCGACCATTTCTCTTTTGTTGATGAGTGATTCCTCCAGGTCACATGGTGTCTCACTAATATTATCCAAATCACTGAATATCACCCAAAGACTTTTCATACCCTCACCTATCCTTTTCAATCCATAGCCCAGAAATGAGTTTTTCTTTTGGCCATTTTTTCTTTCCTTTTCCTTTTCCTTTTCCTTTTCCTTTCTCTCTCTCTCTCTCTCTCGGGTGTTTAAAGCTACCCCAAGAGATAATGAACAGCATTGTCATCTGAACTGAGTGTATTGTGTAAGCCCATATACCTTGGTTCTCCTTCACCTATTTTCTACTTGTGTTGGATTTGTGCATGAACTAGATCTCCCTTCTCTGGAAGTACACAGCTCTTGCTGGCGTCAATCAAGGTCACAGTCCCACATTTAAGGAAAAAATGAACTGGCTGTGGTTGCAAATGCATGTCTGTGGCTACTCTGAAAGGCTTTCTCAGCAGATGGCAGCCATACTTCTATGAAGCCTGTTGACTTCAGCACTTCTGGCTATTACTGCGCTCTGATTTTAAGTGCCAGCTTGCTTCACTGAAGCATTTTCCATGTGCTGTCATAAGCTATAACATGGAAAGGCCTCCCTCTCTATCAAAACCTTTAGTTAGTTTTCCTCAGCTACCCACTGCAGCCTCTGAAGCATGCACACTTTGTGTTCCAATGCTGAAATGCACATCTCAGAAACACCGGTGAAAGGCTCCAGGAGATTCGTGCACAGCTAAAGCAACACATCAGGGAAGGGAGACGGCCCAGCTCCTACAGTGTGGCCTGAGACAGACTTCTTTGACACATTCCTACATGAAGTGACAGAAAAAATCACTCCATGCTCCTTCCAAGCTACAGAGTAAGGTGTAGATATCGGTCCTTTACGTTTTCTGTGCCATATATACCTCAGACTGCTGATACATTTCGGGTTCATGGCTATGCTGAGTGGAGCTATCTGTGAAGCTGAGACTGGACACACTTGTGGATTTAACAGTATTTACAAAACAGTTCTGGTTCACAAAATTCTACAGTCTAGTAAAGTCATTCCCTGACAAACCACCTTCGCTGACCATGTTTTCTAGGACACACCTATGCCTCCTTCACACCACATCTTTTCCACATCATTTTTCCCCTTGCAGTTGGCTCGGGGCCAAAGGAGGAATTCCTGATTATGTTCACCCTTCTGCACTGCACACAGTGAGGAGGCTCTAGCTTTCACTCTGCGAGTCGCTAGCTCTCAGAGGAGGACAGCCTTATCGTTAAGATTTGGCCAACATGACTTCAGCCAGGGAAGCAGATTTTCACCTCTCCCTCTGGATCCTCCAGATCCAATCCCCAAGTCTCATCCCTGGTTCTGCAGTAGACCACCTGCCAAGGCCTTATCTCTGAACCTTATCTCCTGGGGACCATATCGATCTTCCACTTCTAACGTCCCTCTCCCAACTGGGACCTATCAGGATTCCAGAAGAATTTCCTGCCAGGCTAGAACACATAGCCAACACATCTTCCTAAGAACCAGAGATGTCCACAGAAACCAAGAAAGAAAATACCCATCCAACAAAGACAAGACTAGACATCATTACGAGACCTATAATCATCCCAAACCCAGATCCCTACAAACCAGCATAAAAGTACAATCAATAACAGCCTGGACAATATAGCTCCACTAGAGCCCAGTAACCCTCCCACAGAAGACCTTGGGTATAGCAACAGAGCTGAAACACAAGAAAAGACCTTTATGAATAAGAAGAGGTCCTTAGAGAACAAGTAAATAAACAATTAAAGAAACCCATGAAAACACAAACAAACAGTAAAAGGAGACAAATAAAGCAGTTCAAGATATGAAAGTGGAAATAGAATCAATACAGAAAAGCCAAACTGGGAGAAATCTGGAAAAGCAAAATTTAGGAACATGAACAGGAACTTCACTAACAGAATACAAGAGATGGAAGAGAGACTCTCAAGCATTAAAGATACAATAAAAAAATGGATACCTTGATCAAAGAAAATGCTAGATCTAAAAAACTCTTGTTACAAAATATCTAGGAAGTCTGTAAGACTAATAAGAAGAAACCCAGGTCAAAGATAAGGAAAAAATTTAAATAAAATCATAGAAGAAAATTTCCCTAACCTAACAAGGGAGAGGCCTATTAAGGTACAAGCATGGGAACACCAAATCGACTTGACTAGAGAAGAAAGTCTCCTCAGCAGATAATAACCAAACACTAAACACACAGAACAAAGAAAAACATTAAAATCTACAAGGGAAAAAGGTCAAGTAACATAAAGACAAAATTAGAATAATACTTGACTTCTCAATGGAGATTCTAAAAGCCAGAAAGGCCTAGACAGATGTTCTACAGACTCTAAGAGACCACAGATGCCAGCCCAGACCACTACACCACAATGGATGAAGGAAACAAGACATTCCATGACAAAATTAAATTTAAGGAATGTCTATTTACAAATCCAGCTCTACAGAAGACACTAGGAGAAAACTCCAAACTAAAAAGGTTAACCGGCCCAAGAAAACACAAGGAATAAATAATCTCAGACTAGCAAGTCAACAGAGGTAAATTAATCTTGATGACCTAAATTTTAATCCCAGAACCTTGTAAAAAGTTGGAGCAGTAAGGCACATTTGTAACCCCAGAATTTCTGAAGTGAGATTAAAAAGTAGAAACAAAAAAAATCACACTGAAGCTAAATCAATATCAGCTAAACTGGAATATACCGCAAAATACAGATATACACTGCCTCAACAAGGTGAAAGGTGAAAACTCACTCCTGGAACTAGTCCTCTGATCTCCACACATGGAATGTATCATGTACACACACCATCACCACCACAACTACAACAACAAAATAACAGGAATCAACAAATCCTGCTCATTGATATCTGTCACTATTGATGGTCTCAATTCCCCAATAAAAACACACAGTCTAACAGAATGGATACAATAACAAAATCCATCCTTCTGCTCCATCTAAGAAACACACTTTAACATCAAGGATAGTAATATCTTCAGGGTAAAAATATAGAAAAAGATATTCTAAGCAAATGAACGTGAGGAGCAAGCTGGTGCAGCCATTTTAACATCTGACAAAATAGACCACAAACCAAAACTAACCAGAAGAGACAAACACAGGCACAAAAATTCCACCTAGAGAACACTGCAATGTCTTTTTAAACATACAGTCTCTCTTTGTAACCCTGGGTGTCCTATAACTCACAGTGTAGACCAGGCTGTCCTCAAACATAAGAGATCCACTTACCTCTGCCCCCTAAGTGCTGGGATTAAAGGCATGGGACACCATTCCCGGCTCAGCACTGCAATTCTTAACATTTGTACATTAAACAAAAGAGCACAAAGTTCTTAAACAAAGCACTATTACAGCTTAAATCACACATTGACCCTCCCATACTGATAGTGGGATATTTCAATACCACACTCTTAGCAAAAGACAGATTATCCAGACAAAAATTAATTAGAGAAATGCTGGAGACAACCGATGTTATAAACCAAAGGGAATTAACAGATATTTATAGAACACTTTACCCAACCACAAAAGAATATGCCTTTCCTTTGCACCTCACCGAACTTTTTCCAAAATTGACCACATGCACAGATACAAGATACAAAGTCTCAACAGATACAAGAAAACTGAAGTAAAACCCTCATCTTATCTAATCACCACAAATCAAAGTTGGTTATCAACAGAAACAACAGGAAGCTTACAAATTCATAGAAACTGAACAACTCATATGGAATGAAAGATTGTTCAAGATAGAAATGGAGAAAGAAATTAAAGACTTTCTAGAATTGAATGAAAATATATATAACACACCAAACTTACAAGACACAATGAAGGCAGTTGTAAGAGACAAGTTCATAGCTCTAAGCACCTATGTAAAAAAAAAAAAAAAAAAAAACTGGAGAAATCTCATACTAGCAAATTAACAACACACCTGCAAGCTCTAGAACAAAAAGAAGAAATCTTGGCAAAAAAGGAGGAAATGGTAAGAAATAATCGAATTCAGGGCTGAAATGCAGAGGCGAATGCTAGCAGCAAACCACTGAACTGAGAACGGGATCTCTGTTGGAGGAATTAGAGAAAGGACTGAAGGAGCTGAAGGGGCTTGAGACCCCATATAAACAACAATGCCAACCAACCAGAGCTCCCAGGGACTAAACCACTACCCAAAGACTATACATGGACTGACCCATGGCTCCAACTGCATATGTAGCAGAGGATGGCCTTGTTGGACACCAATGGGTGGAAAAGCCCTTGGTCCTGCTAAGGCTGGACCCCCCAATGTAAGGCAATGTTGGGGGGGCAGGAAGAGGGGATGGTTTGGAAGGGGAACACCCTTATAGAAGCAGGGGAGGGGATGGGATAGGGTGCTTATGTCCGGGAAACCGGGAAAGGGAACAACATTTGAAATGTAAATTTAAAAAATCCAATAAAAAAACTTGTACTCTACTGAATTGAAAAAACATATAAATATGTATAAATATATATAAAAATTTCTCAATAGGTGCCACTTACCAAAGTTAAATCAAGATCAGATAAGCAATTTAAACAGACCCATAACCCCTAGTGAAATAGAAGTAGTCATTAGAAGCCCTTATACAACAAAAGCCAGGGTCAGATGGTTTTAGCAATAATTCTGCAGAATTCCAAACAGGTTAATACCTGTTAATACTCCCCAAATTATTATACAAAATGGAAACACAAGAAATATTGCCCGGGCTGGAGAGATGGCTCAGTGGTTAAGAACAATGACTGCTCTTCCAGAGGTCCTGAGTTCAATTCCCAGCAACCGCATGGTGGCTCACAACCATCTGTAAAGATATCTGATGCCCTCTTCTGGTGTATCTGGAGACAGCTACAGTGTACTTATAATAAATAAATGAATAAATAAATAAATCTTCAAAAAAAAAAAGAAATATTGCCCAGTTCATTTTATGAGGCCACAGTTACCCTGTTACCCAAACTATATAAAGACCCAACAAAGAAAGAATTATAGATGATTTTTTTATGAGCATAGATGCAAAATTTTCAATAAAATACTTTGAAACAGAATTCAAGAACACATCTCAGAGATGTAGGGATGGTTCAACATATTTAACTAAATATATAAAATTCACCATATAAACAGACAAAAGGCAAAAATCACATGATCATCTCTAGTGAGAGATGCAGAAAATGCCTTTGACAAAATCCAATCTTCCTTCATGATCAAAGTCCTAGAGAGATTAGGGATACAAGGGATACACCCTCAACATTATAAAGACAGTTTACAGCAAGCCCAAAGCCAACATCAACTTAAATGGAGAGATACTCAAAAGAATTCCACTTAAATCAGGAGCAGGACAAGGCTGTCCACTCTCTCCATACCTATTCAATATAGTATTTGAAATTCTAGTTAGATCAATAAGACAACTGAAGGAAATCAAGGGGGTATAGAATTAGAAAGGAAGAAATCAAAGTATCTTATATGATAGTATACATAAACAATTTTAAAAAACCCACCAGGGAACTCTTATAGTTGATAAACATTTTCAGCAAAGTAGCTGGTTACAAACATCAACTCACAGATTTTGGTAGCCCTCCTATACAAATGACAAATAGACTGGGAAAGAAACCAGGGAAACAACACCCTTTACAATAGCCTCCAATAGTACAAAATATGTTGTGGTAACTGTAACTAAGCAAGTGAAAGATTTGTATGGTTAAAAATTTAAAGCACTGAAGAAAGAAATTGCAGATATCAGAAAATGGAAAGATCTCCCATGTTCATAGGTCAGTAGAATTAACAGAGTAAAAATGGCCAATCTACCAAAAGCGATCTACAGACTTAATGCAATCCTCATCACAATTCCAACACAATTCTTCGCAGATCTTGAAAGGACAATTTTCAGCTTCATATGGAAACACAAGAAAAAAAAAAAACAAGATAGCTAAACAATCTTGAATAGTAAAATAATTGGGGGAGATATCACCATCCCTGATTTCAAATTGTACTACAGATTGTATATTATATAAATTGTATAATAAATAAGCTCTGGTATTGGCACAGAAAGAGATCCATTGGTAAATGGAATCAAATTGAAGACCCAAATATAAATCTAGAAGGTATGGACCCCATTGATTCATGTGTCTGAATACTTGGCTATAAAGACTGCAACTACTAGGTGTGGCCTTATTAGAGGAAGTGTGTCATTGTAGGGATGGGGCTTTGAGGTATCCTATGCTCAAGCTCTTCCCAGTATGGAATTCCAGTCTCCTTATGGCTGCCTTCAGATCAAGACATAGAACTCTTGGATTCTCTATGCTTCCCACCATGATGATGATAATGTACTAAACTGTAAGCCAGCCACAATTAAATACTTGCCTTTGTAAGAGTTGCCTTGGTCATGGTTTCTCCTCACAGAAACAAAACCCTAACTATGGCATATAGGACACTTGATTTTTGATAAAGAAGCCAGATATATACACACTAAAAAAGATAGCATCTTCAACAAATAGTGCTGGTGAAACTCGATGGTTACATGTAGAAGAATCCAAATAGATCCATACTTATCCCTCTACACAAAACTCAATTCCAAATGTATTTCATAAAGCATAAAACCAGATACAGAAAAGAAGGTGGGGAACATCCTTGAACGCATTGAGAAAGGAGATGACTTTCTGAACAGAACAGCATTAGTGCAGACACTAAGATCAACAATTAATACATAGAACCTCATGAAACTGAGAGGCTTCTACATGGAAAGAGGACACTATCATTCAGACAAAGCAACACCTATAGTATGTGAAATGATTTTTACCAACTACACATCTTAGAGAGAACTAATATTGAAAATATATAAAGAGGGCTGGAGAGATGACTTAGGGGTTAAGAGCACCGACTGCTCTTCCAGGGGTCCTGAATTCAATTCCCAGCAACCACATGGCAGCTCACAACCATCTGTAATGGGATCTGATGCCCTCTTCTGGTGTGTCTGAAGAAAGACAGTGACAGTGAACATTACCACTGCCCCCCAACTCCTCCCCCCTAAAAAAAAAGAAAAGAGAAGAAAAGATGTAGAACTCTCAGCTCCGCCAGCGCCTTCCTGACTGCTAGGATGATACCATGCTTCCCACCTGACGATAGTGGACTAACCCTCTGAGGCTGTAAGACAGCCTCAACTAAATGTTGACCTTTAAAAAAAGAAAATAAATAAAGAACTGAAAAAAAAAACAAACCTGGTTATCAAGAAAACAAATAACCCAATTAAAACTGGGGTACAGATCTAAACAGATTTCTCAAAAGAGGAAACTCAAATGGCTGAGAAACACTTAAAGAAATGCTCAACGCTGTTAGCCCATCAGGGGAGTACAAATGGAAACACTTTGAGATTCCATCCTATACCTGTCAGAATGGCTGCGATTATAGACAAATGGCAGCTCCTGCTGGTAAGGAGGTAGAGCAAGAACACTCATCCACTACTGGTGGAAGAATAAACTTGAATAGCTACTATGGGGATTGGTGTGGCGGTTCTTCAGAAAGGTGGAATCAATCTGTCTGAAGACTCAGCTCTACCATTCCTAGGCATGTGCCCAATGGACACTTCATCCTGCCACACACACACTTGCTCACCGATGTTCATTTCTGTTCTCTTCATAATAACCAGATATTAAAAAACAACCTAGATGTCCCTCAACAGAAGAACTGGATAAAGAAAATGTGGCACACTTATACAATGGAGCATTTACTCAGTCATTATTCAAAAAGTGAAACCATGTAATTCACAGGTTAATGAATAAAACTAGAAAGTCCATCCCGAGTGAGTTATCCTAGACCCAGAAGACAAATGTGGCATGCATTCGCCCATTTGTGGATACTAGTCATTAACTCAATGATGACCAAGCTACCATCCATAGATTCACAGTTGTCAGGTATAGAGGAAGAGATGGGGTGGGGTGCAGATCTCATTTAGAAAAGGAAATAACTAGATAGTTATAGATGTTGGGTTGGAACTCAAAGAGGAGGAATAACTTAGGAGTGGGAGGGAGAGAGGAACAAGGGCAGGAATAAAGAGAGAGACAGCTTAAATTAAGGACCATTTGAGGGATGGTATGAAAACCAAATACAGTAAAACTCCCTGAAATATATACACATATGAAAGTGATCTAGATGAAATTGCCAGCTAATGGAGGAGACAGAACCTCAATAGGCCATCTCTTGTCATCGAATGAAGCTTCCAGTAGCAGGATTAGGTTACACCTAATTGAGTTGTTGACCAACGGGTCCCATGGCTGCTGCCAAGACAATAGGTCACTGCAAACTGACAGCAAGGCCCCATTGCTGAACACAACATTCACACAACACACTGAACATGGAGAGGTCAAGCTGGCGCCTACATAGGACCTTGACATCCATACTCTAGTCTCATTGGTATGGAAGATACGGTTCAGGCCACCAAAATGGAAATGTAAACACCAACCCAGCCACAAACTCTTTGATCTACAGTGCTGTCCCAGCTGCAAGACACGCCAGGGCAATGGTTGCACAAAGCTTGTGGGAATAACCAACCAATATCTGCTTTGACTTAAGACCCACTCCACAAGATGGAACCCATAGCCAACACTGCTTGGGTGACCAAGAACCTGAGACTTGACAGTTGACCTAAGTCAAACTGAATACTGCAGTCCTTTTTTCTTTTAAAGTAACAAGAAAATGACTCCTAATAACATTTTGCTATCTATGCTCATATAGATCAGTCTTGGCTCAGCCAATATCAGAGAAGTCTCCTCCTGCAGCGGATGGGAACAAACATGGATCCATGGAGATACAGAGAGTAAGAGATCTTGGAACACATAACCCTAAACTGAATATGTCTATAAAACCCATCCCCTCAAGGCTCAGGACCCCTACAGATGAGGAGGCAAGTGTGAGGGGCAGAGGAGAAGGAGGACACCAAGAAAACAAGGTCCTCTAAATCATAGAATCAAAGCGCCCATGAACTCAGAGACAGGTCTGTACCAAGTATTCTGTGTGGGGGTGGGGGGTTGGGGAGTACAGAGGGTATTATGGCTTTCAGTTTAGTATTTTCATGAATTCCTAAGTGTGCACACAGAGAGTATTTAATTCTTGTGCCTTCTCTTGTACTCTTTTCCTTCTGCTTGTTATGTCTAATTTTGATGTGTTAGTTTTTTTGTTTTATCTTATACTTTATTTTATCATTATCCTTTGGAAGCCTGCTTCTTTTCTTTTTTAACTTAATTTTATCTTTTTACTTATTCACTTTATAACCTGCTCACTGCCTGTCTCTGGGTCACCCCCTTCCCTCTCTGAGTAGGTGCCCCCATTCTGGTATCCCCCAACCTGGCACTTCAAGTGAGGCACTGCCTCTCCCACTGAGGCTGACACTTACAAGAAGAGGATGACACTAGGTTTCACAGTTGAAATTTTTTCTCCCCAAAGCAGGTTCTACCTAGTTTGTGATGGGCAGACAGATAAAACTTACATGAAATCCTGCAGTTTCACTAGCTAGAGAACCCAATGGTTCTCTATGGGCTGTAGGACTAATTGCACAGCAGGAGAATAAAACAGACTTCAGAAAATTGACACCCACAATCAGGACCCTATATTGCATGATGCCTGGTGGCTGGATTTGTGAGACAAAGTCTTGCTGGGTATCTTTGCATGGTTTTAAATACTGTGTACGATAGTTAGCTGCTGGATTCCCTGCCTCTGCTTCCTAAGTGCTAATGTTAACTGTGCACGTTACAGGGCAATCTTATCAGCTCCACAAAGGTCATTGGGACTGAGCTAAACTGAGAGCTTGATTACTGTCCACCAGAGAAAGCACAGTTAGAGGAGGTTTGGGTTTATCCAAAGTAACTGCCATACGATATTAACAATATTAACATTCTTCAGGGAGCAACAGAATCTGGAGTCTTTACAAAGTATGGGTCATAGCCCCAAAGTACTCAACAGCTTTAAAAAAAAAAAAAAAATATGAATACACTCAAAGAAAAGGCAATCAGGGGAACCAGCTGGTGCAGCCAAATATCTACATTAACAAGCAAGGATTAAAACCACATTTCACTATAACTAAGGGAATAAACGCTGTGACAGAATAAACTGAAAGGAAAACTTGGAGAAGCAGAAATTACTGGAGATAAAAGAAACAGAAGGATGCTACCTCCTGTAGAGCTTAGGTCTCGGAGCCTTCACTAGGGACAATGAGCGAACAAAGAAAGGACACAGAGAGAAGCTGGAGTATGTGATCTGTGTGCGCTGATGCAACCATGATACCAGCACAACAACCCAGAACCTGGGACATAATGTCAGCACAATGGGGAGTGTTAGTCTGGCAGAAGGTCTCTATAGGTGAGCAGTTTCAGGCTGAAGAAGCTCTAATTGCTAGCTTTTACATACACTGATCAGTCATATGTAAAGATACATACTTGTACCAGAGGAAGAAGGCTCTGTGTCAACTTTAACCCTGACCCATACATATACATGGTGAAAGGTTTTGTCAGTTCTCATAGTTCTGAAGGTCCTTGTCATGTCTGTGTCCATGTCAAAAGAATACATCCACTCGGTACTTCCTCTGCTCCCTACAAAAGGAAATGTTAGATCTGAAAAATAGTATGCATGAAATGCAAATTCACTAGATTGTTTTTAACAGCTGCTTAGAGATTCAAAGGAAAGAGTAAAGAGAGATAAATAGTCACACAGCCATTATCCAATCTGAAAGACAGGAAAACGTTGAAGAAATGAACACAGCACCACAGGGCCCTTTAGGGAGAAATAAAAGGTTAAACAACATGGTTTGAATCTAAAAAAAAAAAAAAAAAAAAATAAGGCTGGTGAAACAAAATAAAGGAACAAAACATGGCAAACAAAACCATGGCAAGCAGAAGGCACCCAGTTCTGAGAGCTGACTTCACACACCACTGCCCAGCAAAAGGAACCAGGTTCCTCAGACAGACAGATGTTTCTAGGACAGGGCAGGGAACACAAGAGGATCCTAGAGGGTGTCAGTTTATTACAAATGCAGTCAAAATGACAGACAAGATTAGCCACCACAGCACCTTCCAGGGGAAGGAAGGAGGGAGGGACAGAAAGGGACAGGACCCAGCCTGTAGGGGTCTTCAAGGCTAGACCAAGGAGAACAAGAAGTAGTGGTTGATCCTGGGTTAGAACCGTGAGAGAGAGGTTGCCACCCAAGTCTCTTCTCATAAGCAGAAGGCTGCTGGCTGGATGAATATGACCTGGCAAACACTAGGGAACAGAAAAGGAAAACTGCTGTTTGGGTAGAGGAACCCAGAAGTCTTCACACTGCCTAGTTCAACATCACCAGTGCTAAGGTACCAGGCATCACCTCACACCCTGAGAGGATGCAGTGAGAGGGCACTGTGTTAGATGCAGACCCTCAGGCTGCCTTTCTCACTCTCAGAAACCAGGTCACACCCACTGTAGTCTCTCTCCCAACTCCAGGAGTTTTCTCCTCCCACACTCAACTGTGAACAAGCCCAGCTAGACTCCTACATGTTGCTATTGCAGGATAAACTTACACCCTCACCCAGTACCTGACCCTTAGCATGTAGGCTAAGCTAGACTGAATTATGTGCTATAAAACTTCCCACCACACTCTGGAACATATAAAAGTCAGAAACTTCCTTTGTCATGGGGGTTCATTCTTCCCTTGAGAAATGTCATGTTATAACACAGTGGCAGTGTCTCTTGATGGAGCGTCTCTGCTCTCTGTTTTAACTCTTCTCCACTGCTCTCCTACTTCCAGACAACCCATGGGCCTTGCTGTGGGTCTCTCCTACCTAAAGCAGCTCATTCTGAAGGTAACCTCACGTCTGCTCCCTTCTCAGACCAGCTGAATCTGACCTGCATTTTTGTTATTGTGCCCAAATCCATACTTCCCTGAGTGTGAGAAAATACCACATTCACATTGACAGACATCCTAAAGACACCTGGCCAGCACTGAACAACAGCATTAGGACTCTGAACGGCACATGACAGTTACAGAGTGGAGGTGTCTAATGTAAAGTGTGCTAGGACAGAAAGTAATAAAAGAACATTAATGGAAACACTATAGTTAAAAGCTTACACAAAGACAACTTTCTAAATTTAACAACTGTATATTACACAAGAAAACATAGGAGAAGCTGGTGATGACTATGTGGTAATTCCCTTCACTCTCTGTGCAACCTCTTCGTAAACCTACACATTTGTTTTAGAAGTAACCATTTATTTCTAAAATTGTGGCCATTTGTGCTGGTGCATGCCAATAGGCAGGGCACTAGACAGGGTAAGGTAGGAGATAGGAGCTCAGGGCCAGCCTTCCAGAACAGAGAGGCCTGGTCTCAAAAAGAGTAAAACCTTCCAAATTAGGTGAAACATAAAGGTAAAGATCAAAAACATCTGACGTGAGCAAGCGTAAAAATGAGAAGGAAGCCAACTAAACTGCACCATTGTCAAACAAAAGACAAAAGACGACAGAAAACTCTTACACGCGGCCAGTACAAAATACCACAGTCCACGCACGGAGCCTGATACGTGCCACTGACTTCTCATACTCAAGAAGAACTCAGAAAGCGGGGCTAGTCCAGCTTCGGAGTGCTAAGTGGAGAGGCAAGCTTCCCTCAAGTACATCTGTGCTAAACCTCATACTGCCAACCACTGGGCCCTCCTCCTACACTTGTCAAGACGGCAGCCTGGTCTTGATCATCAAGACTGTGTATACGTAGAGTATACATTTTTACTTTACTCAAAATAGAAATTTCCTATTAACTTAAAACAAATACAATATATATAAGATTAATACCCCCCTCCAGAATATATACCTCCTCTATCCTCCAGGAAATTCCAGGAACACTGGCTTTGATGAGGTCCCCCGCTGAGGAAAAGGCCCTTTGAACTCTGCAGCTCTCTCTCTTGCCTCCCTGCTATGGGGATGCTGGCCACTGGTGTCCTTACAAAGTTAGTGTATTTTACAGCTGTAGTATTTAGAACAAGCTGACATGAGTTGACATGGGACTGTCATCAACTTGGTGACAGTTTTAACTTTGGCGTTCATTAGGCTGTGTTCACTTGAATTGTTTTGTAGCACTATAGCATAAACCTTCGCCCTTTGCTCTTTCTTTTCTTTTACAGTGTTGAAACACAGAAAACTGTGTCCAAAGCTACCGGGATATTCAGAATTTAAATCCCCCCCCCATGAGCTGGTAACTCAAACCACACCCCAACATGTATATAAACTATAATAGGGTCTTTCATTGCAGGACTCAGACTCATGAGGCAATTCCATTTATCACTGAGTAAATAATGCCGGAAATGTAGTCAAGGGGGGATTTTGCCTTATTCCCTTAACTATAAATAAAAATATGTAGCACTTTGCAGAATTACCACATGTGGAAGCATGTCAACTTCTCAATCAATCTCTAAGCCCACATGAGTTAAGAGCTGTAAGAACTGGGCTGACTCCCTTGTTAAAGTCACAGCTTCCAGGAAGCACAGTAATGTTTGCATGCAGCTCACAACCATGTGTGAAAGACCCTATTGTGATGTATCTGCAAAAAACATATAAGTAAAAGGTAAAAACCAAGCAGAGCTTTGACTGTCCTAGGAAATTCAGAAAGTACATATGAGGATGAGGCAGGAGCCTGGGCAGTCAAGCCTGGGCAGAGCCAGGACCACTCTCAGATGGCCTTGACTTCGACATGACAACCAGTTACAGAGAGAAGTCTGGGAACTGAACACGAAAGCCAAGTGTATTTTATCCTCACTAGCACAAGATAAACTTCAAATTCTGCTGAAACATGACAGGACTCATCAGGATAGGTTTCAGACTGTCTGATATCGTCTGTTTTCTCTGGCTACTCTTATCAGAGCTACACACAAGGAGGCCATTCCTCTTTGCTTGGTATGTTTATGCTCATGGTATCAGAAGTACTGGTTTGCAAAGCTCAGGCTGTAAGTGATTTCCATCTATTTAAAATCCCTTTGATTATAATCATGCTTGTGAAGTAGAGAATGTTTCAGTTCTGTAGCATGCCACATAAAATGGATTACAGTGGGGTGATCAGAAAATACTCCTGTGAGGAGGGCTCCAAAGTTACAGAAGGAAGGAGTCTTCATTCTTCCACTTCATTGTCAAGGCCTACACCTGCTGCTGAGGTCAACCAATCACTCAACTGCAGCCTCTTGATTTCTTAGATATGCTGTGACAAATACTGATATATTTATTTCCTGACACTATCAGCTGTAAAAAACAGTGGATGGCATACTGGGTTTCTAATATTTAACATGAAATATTTATATCTTAAAATTAGAACATAGTCTTTTGGTGTGAAAACTGTTAAAGACCTGCCCACAGAGTGCCAACTCCTCCTTGTATAGAGACAGATAATTGTATTTGCTAGTTAAGAAATGAAGTGAGTCTATGGAAAAAAGAGAAAGGCCAAGCCTAGCAAAAAGCACTGAAACTATCCATTAGAGATGACCTACTTAAAGGAGAAATAATTGATAATTACAGAATACTTAGGGTACATCCAACAAACTACCTATTGACATAAGCCTTCTAGGAAAGGCCATGGCAAGTAAGTGAATTTCCTGGAGAGGGTGTACCAGTTTGCATGGACGCAATAGGTGCACTCTGGAGAAGCGCAGCCCAGAGACGTCATCCCAGGATTGCTTCTCACTGTTGGTATGTCTTTCCTGACACTTACATAGCCTAATGATTCCTGGGCATCAGCCTCCCCTATTGGGCAAGTTTCCTACAGATCAACATGAAGATGAACTTTCATGAATTAATGATGTTTACATGAAGTAATTGCTTTGTAGTATTTCTGATCTGATTCGAATAATTTTTAAGAAGAAAGGTTAAGGAGATAGTTTTAGTTATTTTGTCAGAAAGATGTAATAAAGTTAGAATCAAGAAAAGAATATGCCCCTTCATAGGACAGTAAGTAAAGCCTACACAAAAAGGAATACAATTAACTTTCATAAATTACACTAAGAAGAGAAATAGGCTTATGTTGTGGTTTGTCCTAGGGTTATCTGTATTTTGATGTTAATTCCACTGCCCCAAGGACAGCTGCCTAGTCCCGTACTCAGGACTCAGGTGACTTCATCAGTACCTTCTCTCCACTGAATTTGTAAAATACAGGTGAGGGGCAGGTACAGGATAGAAGGAGGCCTGTCATTGGATGAGAAGGAAGGATGGGCGGGAGAGAAGTGTGATGGAAGAGGAGGAGACTGGAACAGAAAGGGAGAGAGAGGAGGGACAGAGAGAGAAGCCATGGCAGGTGATGTTAAGATTCTGCTCTGTGTATTTACAGGTTGTTATTAATGTTCTTAAGGGATGGATGGTACTGGGCTCTGTATGTTTACTTGGGCAATTATATCTTACCAATTGGGTCAAAAATTATTGTGTTGTGTCTTCTTTTATGTGACAGTTTGAGTGTAGGAAAGTGTGGTGGCAGGAGACACTGGGCCGCTGTAGAATTGGGATGTATTTCCGCCAAGATATCTAGCAGATATCTTGGGGTACTGAGGTGCTGGGCCTAGCAGGATAAAAGACAACCATACGTTTTTTATTTTTTATATGATCAAGGAAAAACATTCATTCTAGGTCAGGTCCAAAGATAAAACCACAGGTGTGCACTATGATAAAGCAGGGCCATGTGAAACTGCTGCTTTGAACTTATAATGAGCTTACAGAATGAAACATTGCTTTGAACTTACTATTGACATCCTTCTTTAACTCTCCTATTGTGTAACATTTTATCTATAAGGTAATTTTATAAAGAACTTTTCTCTAAGAAGGTATTAAAAGGCCAGAGAGAAGAAATAAAGTGTGGTTTGGGAGCTCTTCTCCATCCACCAAACACCAAATGTGTGTGTGTGTGTGTGTGTGTGTGTGTGTGTGTGTGTGTGTGGGCCCTACACCTTAACATTACAAACTCCATATTGCTTTCAGACTCCATTGTAACTTTAATTTTTTTCAAAGGCTACTTTTAATGATAGTTCTTAAATGCTTTAACCTTCCTTCTAGGCTACCACCCACCAGAGGTAGTGGATAAAAAAGGTTATTATGAAACCGGGGAAGTGGAGCTGTTTAGAAATGTTTCTTTTGAGCAAATTCCATCTGCATTGTAAGAAAATCAGCAGTTCAGTTCACAGGTCAGCGACAGCTTGATCCACTAGCAAATACTACACAAATATACTAGCAGTCCAGTTTGGTAGAGTCAGGTAGTAAACTCAAGTCAGCAGAGGTGGCATGCTTAGCAGAGACAGCAGTAGGGATTAGGATCACCAGGAATGCCAGTTCTTGGCTCTGCCTCTCTCAGCAAAGTGAAAATCAGCGAAGAGGTGAGAAAAAGAAGCATTGCGGTGCTAGCTCTACATACAAGCCCTTCTCACGTCCACTGAGTCTGATTTGTACTCCCTCCAAACATCACATGCCCTCCATGTGTCTTGCCTTAGCATATGAGTCTGACTAAGCAAAACTCCAGGTGAAACTGCGTCAGATGACATCATTTTGCCAATCAGCCCGAGTCCGAGGAAGCGGTAAGAAGCTACATCATACTACCAGAAGTTTTGTGGTACAGTTTTTCTCTATAGAGTCCCAATAAATGGAGCTCAATAATGTATGCAAGGAGAATCAGTACATGAGTGTCCTTCATTACATGTCCTTTCACACGCTTGCTTTAACAAATCATCCTCTCACATGTGTCTGCTTCAGTGATACAACCCTTCACGTGTTTGCCCCAGCAAAACACCATCCAACACAACTGACTTCACTCCATTTTATGATTCACTTGCCCTCTGAATGAACCCAGCTACTAGAAAAACCCCAACTTGTTCCAGGAGCCATGTCACCCTGGTAACAATCACAATTCCCCTGGGCAAGTAGCCATTTCACTCCTAGCAACAACCAATCAGTTCTTAAGGGGAATGTACCTAATGTCTAAAGTAGATTGATAAAGCTAGCAATCATTCTTCATACCAAGCTGAAATCACTACTAGCCAACAGTAGTGCACAAGCAAATGTCAACCAATCATATAACTGCCAAGTTAGAAAGTCTGTCACCCTGCTACCATAATAAATAGGCAAGGCTTATACCAGCTCAGTGCCTCCCATACCCTCCACTGTGCTGGAGATGTTGGAGGGTACAAGCTCAAACTTGAATAAAGAGTCTTTGCTTTTGCATATGAGTTGGACTCCTATTGGTCTCTGATAGTCTGTAGGGAGGGACCTCATGATCTGAGTATAACATACACACACATATGTCTATCCTTATATAAAATATGCCTATATATGTCTGTCTATATGTATGCACATACATACATATGTAGGTATATGTGCATGTTTATAAGTTTGCATGTGTACTTATGAAATTAATGAATCAGATGGTTGGGGCCAACCAATGTGTGTGTGTGTGTGTGTGTGTGTGTGTGTGTGTGTGTGTGTATGCCTGACTTTCTTCTTTTCTTTTTTCTTTTTTTAAAAAGATTTATTTAAGTACACTGTAGCCGTCTTCAGATGCACCAGAAGAGGGCATCAGATCTCATTACAGATGGTTATGAGCCACCATGTGGTTGCTGGGAATTGAACTCAGGACCTCTGGAAGAGCAATCAGTGCTCCAGCCCGACTTTCTCCTTTTCTTTTCTCTCTGACTCATGAAGAGTTAATGAACTCTGAGCTTCTACCCTGGTGACTACAATGAGAGGGGCCCTTGAGCCAGAGAGAAAAGATCCCAGGTAACTAAGCCCTTTTTTCTGACTCCCCTGATACTATCATCAGGAGTTAATTGACAGAAGCCAGTGGCTTTTGGCCACAGAATAGCAGAGTTAAATTGCCAAAAGTAAGCAGCCTTTAGTCATGCAATTCCCAGCTCTATACCTCGTCACTGTCTTCTTTGGGAGAACTATCTTCTGCAGTCCCTAATATTATTATTTCATGGGAAAGGGAAAAGGTAGATGCTTGGAGATACAGGCCCAGGATTATTTGAGTCAAGCACCAGACTCTACAATGTTCCTTCTTACCCACTAAGGTGTCCAGGATATCCTGCCTGTTTGAAGGTCACATGGAAAGCCAGCAGCTCATGATTTTCATTGCAAAAGCAAAGAAAACCAATGGCTCATCTCCCAACTATAAAGAGGGAAAGATGAGCTCTGAAAAGGAGATGGGCACAGCCCCTCCACTAACTCTCAACCCACTTTAATAATTATGAGCCAGACACAGAGACTCACACCCATAATTCCAGCCCTCAAGGGACTACAGCATCAGAGGCTGTACCCAATGGTGGCCCACGAATTTATTATCCCGTTAAACCTGGCAACTTCCAAATTTCTGTTCTGTCTTGTCACATCTCCTCCCTTTCCAGTTTGACTCTTTCTGCCTCTTACCCAGCTCATCTACACTGAATGCAGTGATGCTCACACCAAGCCAAGACCAATTTGAACCATCCTCAGCACCTTGTGTGGAGACACCACATCTTCCTCTTCATGGAGGTCTGCTTCCTTGGGGCTCCTGGGATTCGTTACTTTCCTGTGATTTCTCTAGATTCTGATTTGCAGACTGAAGGTATCTGCCAGCTAAATTCAAGGCCTGGCATGAAATTTCAGGAGTGTGACCCTGCACGGGCTCTTCTTTCAAGGTAAATAGAAGTATGAACCAATTAACTGGATGCTCTACCTGAATTCAGGGGAACATGCAGCAATCATAAAATAGTACCTTAAAAATATTAATTGTTACAGGGACCATACACACCACATCTACACATACACACCCAACGAGACAAGACAGCTTTTGGGGTCTCCTACTCCTACTACCACATGGCTCAAGGGAATGGAACTTAGATTGGCTGTGATCTTCACTAAGCTATGAAAATGTGGGGGCTGTTCTACATTTCAGTACTGTTTTAATCTGTTCCGAGGTCACAGCCTGTACCAGTCTTTCTTCTCTCCCACATCCCCAAGCAAACCAGTTCTATGTCAAAAGGAGGTGAAGAAAGGAAGAAAGAATATATTACCCCATTTTAGGGAACAAAACTACAAACTTTGGCATTCAAAGCTCACAGAACACTTCCTCTATGGTAAAGCACTAATAACTGCTGTCATTCAGCCTCAGCTAGGCACCAGGTTTTGCTCTAATCATTTGACTACCTTAACCCACTTTGCCTTCACAGCAACTATGATGTCAGTACTATCATAAGACTAACAAGTATGAGACCTACAGCACTCTACAACCTGCTTAAGGTCACACAGCTAATAACTAAAGTGATGGAAGCATGGGCCCTACATCTCGTTTATACAGTACTGAGAATTTAAGTCAGGGTTCTGTTCTTGCTTGGCAAGCACTCTACCAACTAAGTTATATCCCCAATTCCTTTTGTTGTTGTTGTTTGTTTTAATCAACATCTCTTGTACCCCAGGCTGGCCTTGAACTTCTGACCCTCCCATCTTTACCTCCTAAGTTCTGGAATTGTAAACGTGCACAACCATGCCTGGCCTTTGTGGAAAAATTCAAAATAGAAATAGAAAACCACCATACATAGAGAGGACTATGGCAATGAAAACCACACGCTTGTGATGGGGAAGTTTCTAGGAGCCTTCGTGGGAAGGCCCATGTCCAGCACGGCACAGAAGCCAACTTGGATGTCTTGGTTGTAGTCTGAGCAGCTGCTGGCTCACTTCGGGATTGGTAAACACAACTTCAAAAGCATCAACTCATCAAACTGCTCTACATTTGTTACTCCTAAAGTTCCCAAACAAGATCTGCAGTTAGCTATCGAGCCAAATAAAGGTAAAAGCTAAGGAAAGTATGGGCAACCGGTAGTCTTAGGAACAGAGAGGAGCATGGGTTTCTGATGGGGGATGGGGAGCAAGGGTGGCCCCACCCCTGCTGGGGTGGGGGAATCATCTCAGTAAGGTGTAGCTGGAGGAGTCTTGGTACTCTGAGACAGAGCTAGCCAGAGTGAACATATGTGGGGCACACCTGGAAAGGATTCCTCAATTCTGTGAGACTGAATGTTATGATGATCTGGGATGTGGGTGCAGCTCAAGCTGTCACCTCACTCATCTTGGGTTTCTTGTCCTTTTCTTTATTTCACTGAAGACTAACATATTGCTTTTCTTTCACCCAGATGGTACAACTTTCCACAGTGCTGCTGCTGCAGACCTGTGGCATAGCTATACATTCAGCCCTGTGCCTCTGAAAGACACCTCAAACAACCACTATCTTTGTCTTTCCATCCATCTATCCATCCATCCATCCATCCATCCATCCAATACCACGCCTACTGCCTGCCACCCAGCAATATGACACTGAACCCCTAAATGCAAGGAGTGACAAAACCTTACACCTACCAGACAAAAGGTATGTTTTAGATATAACCTAGTAAAATTCACTATGCAACATTGTATCCCATCATGCTTACATCCACTTACAGCTGGAACCAAGCTGGAACATGGGCTGTCATAATGTGACATTCCATGCATCCCAACTGGCAAACACAATTCACAAAACTTTCCTCCTACCAGACACTGAAATGGGCACTCCGGGAGTCAGATGATGGTGTGAAGGTGTTTAAGAATGGAAAAATTTGGAAATAAACCCATTCTTTAGGCCTACTTAAACCCGGCACAGGTATAGCCTTGCTGGCTGACAACTTACGCAAAGGATGAATCCAGTTTCCACAGAGAACCTCTGAGTGGCCAGAGAGGCTGCCTGACTCTCTCCAGCAGGAAAGCCACTTTGGTTCTCCCTCCACACCCCTGTTCTTAGGGTATGGTTTAAAGAACTTAAGTAGCCCATGCCATGGCAGAGTAGTGAACCCTGTCACAAGGACAAGGCTGAGACAAGGAGACTTTGAAATGGTCTGTCCACAGGGACCCAAGTTCAACAGCCACTGAAGAGCTTTCATATATAAGTCAGGTGATGCAGCTTCGAAGTGAAAAAGCTGAATTACAGTTAAAGATTTTTCAAGCCACCCAGAGAGTTTTGTGATGCCGCATAAAAGTAACAAACATTCAAACTGTATTAGAAGATGTGTGATTTATTTTTCTATAAGTATTCATACTGGAAACAGGTATAGAGTTAATAGGGTTGGGTTAAAGCAATCAGCACAGTAAAAAATAAAGAGATTGGAAAAAGTATAAATATAGACAAAAAACATCAGCCCCTTTAGTAAGATCACCTCTTCTAGAAATGTGAACAATTTCATTTTAAAAGTAGCCAGTTGTGAAACTGAAGTAGAAATATTTCCAGTGTTAGTGGCAGCTGCCGTTACACAGTGAGTGATAGCAGCTACTCCAACTCTTAGAACATACTTTATTAGAAATTAAAGATAGGCATTCAAACACCAATTTCTCCTCCCAAACACCAGCCCTATAAAACACAATTATATAATAGTCTGGTGGGAAAGTCACAATATATTTGTTTTAAAACAAGAAAACCTACCCAAATGTTCATCAACTGATAATTGGTTACACACAATGTGTTCTAATCTCACAATGGAATATTATCCAGCCATAAAAAGGAATTGACAAAGGTTGCTCAGAATGGATGAACCTTGGAGACACTATGCTGAGAATCAAATGAGACACAAAGGCCACATCCTGCTTAACTCTGCTACACAGATGCTGAGCTGTCGAATCCACAGAGACGGTGTGCAGGCTAAGCAGATGCTATGCACCAGTCGTGAGGGAAATGAGGAAGGACCACACAGGCTACGAGGATCCCTTCTGGGGTCCTAAAAGTGTCCTCGGCTTATGATGAGAATTGTGCAGCTCTAGGGGTACACTGAACCCACTAGATCTGAAAGTGAAGATCCTGTCAAATCTCATACAGGTGTAATCCACAGGATTGCAAAACTGGGATAGGAAGATAGCACAGACAGACAGGGAAGCCATTTCAATATCAACAGAGGTCGCTGTGAGTTCTCTTATGTGCCCTTCAGATATCAGCAAAGCCCTCAGACAGGATGCACATGCTCCTGCTGACGGCTGTCAGCTTGTGTGTTTAAGAAATATTTAAAAGAGAATATGAAGACAGGGGTGTGAAGGGAGAACCAAAGTGGCTTTCCTGCTGAAGAGAGTCAGGCAGCCTCTCTGGCCACTCAGAGGTTCTCTGTGGAAACTGGATTCATCCTTTGCGTAAGTTGTCAGCCAGCAAGGCTGTACCTGTGCTAGGTTTAAGTAGGCCTAAAGAATGGGTTTATTTCCAAATTTTTCCATTCTTAAACACCTTCAACACATCCGCTGCCTTCTTATTGTCTCTGATCTAAATCTACCGAATAACTAAACTGTTAGCTTTCTTCACCTTGGAAGTAATAAGCACAAAATCATACATTGGATTTGCTAATTTGTTTTTCTCCCAAACATTAAAATACAAGACCAAAAATAAATGTAATATTGACATAATGTACTTTAAACCATAGTATTTAAATCATAGTATAAAACTTGAGAATCCCTGATAAAAATGATGTAATCTGTAATCAAATGTATACCTATTATTTTAAAATGACATGGATAAAGAGGGATGTGGTGATTGGCGCCTATAATTCCAGCACTGGTGAAATTGAGATAGGAAGAGTACTATAATGTTAAGGCTAGCCTGGGCTACATAATGAGTTCTAGGCCAGCCTAGACTACAGAAAACCTGCGCTCCTATAATGAAAATAAAAACAAAAAAGTGACAGGAAAATTAAATGCCCAGAAAAGTACTTTTCATTAAAGTATAGGATGACGGTTCCCTAAATCATGGTGAGGATGGAAGGCTGTGAGAACACAGAGTGGGTAGTTAAGACGGTAGTCAGCTTCCTCAGAAGGGAAAGAAGGGGACTGAGACAGTCATCTTCCCTTCAGATTCTTGGTGTAATCATTCTGCCCTGCTCTAAATGGAGAAGTCAAGTGTCTGAAAAGCAGATAAACAGGCTCTTTGCAGATCCTTTGAACACTGGAAATAGAGTGTGCCAAGTTCTTCCGAAGGCCGGTCTCCAGGGCACAGCAGAGCCTGGGCTCCCCACATCCATCCTCCCCGAAGGAAAGAAGTCTAGTGTGAAGGAAGGTTTAGAACAGCTTCCAAGAGAAGCTTAGCCTTGAGCTAATTGGACATATCACCCACCCCCAAACCCACACACAGGGTCAGCTACTTCTGCAGAGATCACTAGCCATCAGGTGACACAGGATATGCAAGGTCTGTATCTGACCCCAAGTGAAGCAGTTATGACTATTGCCTGGCACCCCTGTGGTACCAGGCATAAGGACAGATCTACCAGCCTACTCCAAGGAGAACTGAGGAAAGAAGGAAGTGACCTGTGGCTCTTTCTTGTCCCTTACTGTTTCCAGAAGCTGGATACAATTATTCTACAATTCTTCAGAGGAAAACTTCCATTTTGCCCTCACCATGGATTCAGAGTTCCTGCCTCATGCAGCCGGCTGGCATGTGGCTTACAGCCTATGTGCCAAGTCACAGCTCCCTGGAATTTCTCGGGTTGCCTTTTTCCTAAAGGAAGCTTTGCCTTGTAGTCTTGTAACTACAAGAGTATGCTTTGTAAAGACTAACCAGAAAACACTGCATAACTGCAGAATTCTTAACCCTAGGGACTACAGCTCAGTGACAGCCAGAAAGATCCTAAAAGTCAAAGACGACTGTGCCCAAGCAAGTGTCTTCTAGATGTGACAGAACAGCCATGCTCATGAACTTAGAGCAAGCCACATTCTAGACTAGAGCTGGGACAGACTCATAAGTGCCCCCTGGCCCTCCACCTGGAGGAGTCATTGACACTTGAAAGTTCTAGAACTTCTTTAAAAGCGTGGCCCCTGGGAAGACCAAACTCACTCTGGTAGGTAGTCCCACACCCATTAGAATATGGAGATCACAAACTAAACTCAGTGGGTTCTTAAAAAAAAAAAAAAAAGAACTGAAGTTGAAAAGGGGAAGAGGCTGGTATGGGAGGAATCATGAGGAGAAGTTCAGGTAAATGTGATCAAAATACACTGTGTGCATCTAAAATTAACTTTGAGAATTTCACCAAGTGCCATTAGTTTTGTGTAACACTATTGCAGTCAAGCAATTTTCTGGGCATTTTTAATCTAGGAAGACTATTGGTGATGTCTCAGATATTTTTACTCCCCAACATCTCGGAATGATTTCCCAGAGAATAACAAACAGCTGGTACTTCAGTATTAGTAATTAAGATTCATATTTGTGAGTATTCTCAGAAACTCATAAAATCATTTATATCTTGGAATTCCCCAGGGTAAAATTATCAACAATCACCTCCCTTTTTGGAAGTGGATCATAGTGTTTCTCCAAGCTGCTGTGAGAACCACATGTACTACACACAACCTGGGAGAGGCAGGGGCTGCTGAGAATGAAGACTCTCAGATACCACAGTTATGAAAGGGTAGCCTCCAGGAGAGCAGCCAATAACCCACACCAGAAACAGGACATTCAGAGAATTCTTACAGAATTAACAGCTTCTGCCCTTGCCCTCAAAGCCACATCAAGATTTTCTTGAGTCACTGCATACATAAAGTTTAAGAAAACCTAGGAACAACTGCTTGAGGAGATGGCACAGTTGGTTAAGGACTTGGCATGAGAGCAGAGGACCTGAGCTCAGTCTGCAGAACCCCGCTGAGGAAGCTAGGAGTGGTGGGTACACTTGTGATCCCAGCACGGACGGTAGGGAGCAGTCCATCCCCCAGGGCAGCCTAACTGTCAGACTCCAGGACGACGGGAACCTGCTGGGAAAACGCCAGCACAGCCAGTACAGAGCATCCAAGGCTGCCACTGGCCTCACATGTAAAGAAGCAAAGTGAAGACTCCTCTCCATTGCATTATAGTATATAGGTTCCAGGTTACCATGCAGCCACGAACAGTACAGGGCCGCAGAGTGGTCACTGGGAAAGGGGAGCGATCCTACATGGAGACTGAAAGATGCTCTACGATACAATGAAACTTTCGCTGGCTCTTTTTCAGTGTTTCAGTGTCATGTTTCTGGTTTTGTTTTTTGTCTCAGCAATGAAGTTGACCTACATGGGCTGCTGATCTCAAATGTACATATGTTCTGAGAACTCTCTGAAGTTCTTGTTAAAACAAACTATTGAACCTTAAGGATCTGTATGCCTAGCAGAACCCATGAGATGCCAGAACTAATCAAACGCTGATCTATCTCCAATTACTGCAATTTGGCATTCAATTTCAATGACACTTAAAAAAAATCCTTGCATCTGACAAAAAGTTCCAGCCACTTGCCATGAGGTTTCTCAAGCAGGATGTTTGCTACTTAGCTACTAAGGGAACGTTGGTCATTCAAAATTTGCAGGATGGGTAATAAATGTAACCTTTCTTTGCCATACCTCCCCCTGTCCTGGCCCCTGTCTGACCCACAGCCACCACTTCCTGCCTTATACGCAGTCTCTTTGTCTTCTTTATAGGAAACTACACAGGAAGGACAAGAGGTTCCCCTGTTCCTATCCTAGGACACACACATCCTAAGCCACTAAGAGGACAAGCTCCCTTCACGTGGAGATTTATCTGGTGACCATGTCACCTGGTTATACAAATGGACTCAGAAGGAAGGCTTCCAGGGACCAAGCTAGGTCAAGGGTAAACTCAAAACTTCCTTCAAAACAACAGAAGCATTCAGACATCGGTGTTTATGCTCTAGCAGGGTGTGGGAATAAAGCACACCACAGTACAGCTTCCCCACAGAGGGAGATTCAGAATGTACACTCCAGGTGGGTGCCCTGTTCTTAGGAAAGGACTCTTTCACTCATCTCAAGTTATAAATATCTGGTCAGCACTTTTTTCTGTATCTTGGATCACAGCAAAGTCTTTAATAAGCAATGCAAACAAGAATTCTGCCCTTGATCTCCCCAGCCCTTTCTTTACCAACCTCTTAAAAAACGCCTTAACATCAGAAATCTATTATAGTTTAAATATTCATGTAAGATCTTCAGGAACTCAATCAAATTAAAAAATTATGCACGGAGATTTTGCCTGCACACATGTCTGTGTACCACATGCATACCCAGAGGCCATAGAAGCCAGAAGAGGGCATTCGATGCCCTGCGACTGGAGTTACAGATGGTTGTGAGCTACCATGCAGGTGCCAGACACTGAAAGCAGGTCCTCTGGAAAACCAGCAAGTGTTCTTAACTGCAGTACCATCTCTCCAGCTCCTCAGTCATCTTTTAAATTTAAACATGTAACTGACAGTTTGGGATCCATGTTAAAATTAGGACATTTGTTTCTACGGATTAGATGACAACTTGTGGATCAAGGAGACTGAACTCAGGTCATCAGCATTTAACCTGCTAAGCCATCTCATCATCCCAGTTAGGACGTTTTTAATGTAAGGTTAAATGGTTCATTTCCCTCTCAGATCCCACCTATGGACTAAAATACTGCAAATACGGAAAAGCTGTAACTGGAGATCAAACATAGAAGCACACTGACATGGGGGAATTCACAGTAGTGTTGGCCTTAGGTTGGTTAAACATTGCAATGCTTAAAACAATTTCCTAATACGTATAAGTTACTTCTGAAACCACTGCAAGAAATTACTAAAGCAACACAACCATAACTATTGTAATCCAGAGCCTGGAACATCATCTGTATTAGAAGAGATAACAAGTTCCAAACCATACACGCACACACACAATGTGTCAGTAACAACAGACAAAGAACTCATGAATCCATCTGCTCCAATGTGATCAACTGAGAATTAGATTTGGCCAACACAAAACATGGCTACAACTAGCACACAAACGGCTCTACATCAGCAGTCTTGGGGACTGGGATTGGATGTTGCTCTTCCAAGTATAAGTGCTAGTCATCTGCATAGTTGGGGATCTGTGTTCTGTACTCAGTGCAAATGTCCTTTATTGTGGACTACAAAAAATATACCTCTTTTGAAATGCTGCACCCTGAACATCAGAATAAATTATCTCTGTATAAATTAGCTTCCCTAGTAAAGGGAAACTCACCCTTTTCATAGAAATCTTCATATTTGAGTGTTGCAATGAAGTAAAAAAAAAATATCAGTCACCAATAAAGGACTGGCAATGTAGCTCAATTGGGAGAGTGCTTGCCAGGCATCACAAAGTTCCAGCCCCAGTACCTCATAAACCCAGTGTGATGACATGTCTAGCCCCAGCGCTTTGGAGGTGGAGATTGTAGGATCTGAAGTTTAAGACCAGTCTCTGCTATCTAGTGATTTCAGGTTAACCTGGGCAATAAGGGCCCCTGTCTCAAAAACGAAATCACCTAGGATCTTATTTCACAGTGTGGGTATCTGGATAGGAATCCAGTTAAAACATGTTTTGCTGTGGTGACCCTAATGATATAATGACGAAACCTGCATCAGTGAGTCTTCATAAAAGACAGTTGGGGGGAGGGTATTTTTGCTCTTAAATGTTTTCTGAAAGAGGTTTTGAGTTAATACCCATACTTTCTAGATAAAAAGTACTAATTGAACTAATTGAAATGTGATTAAAAAAAAAAAACCAAGATGAAGGGATAATGAGATACTCAACAGGTAAAGGTGCTTGCCACTCAAGCTTGGACATGACTGATCCCCAGAGCCCAAGTAAAAGTGGAGGGAGAGAATCAGCTCCATGAAGTTGTCCTCTAACTGCCCCCACATGTAATGACACTCCATATCCCAGAAAATTAATTAAAAAAAGTAGATTAAGAAAAAAGAAGTATAGACTTAATCAATATAGGGAATACCATTAAAAGGCAAAATGTGGGGCCAGTGAAGGTAGGAAAACACTTGCTATGCAAATTTGGTGATCTGCGTTTGATCCCTGGGACCTACTGATGAAGGAGAGAACCAACTCTCAAAAGTTGTCCTGTGACCTCTGAACATGCCTATTGGCTCACACTGGCAATTGTAGTGCACCCTGAAACACACACACACACACACACACACACACACACACACACACACACACACACACACAACTTCTGCCATCACCACCATCACAACCTTTGGAGACCACGGTCATTAGTTTTCAATCAGCAGTACATGGACACACAATGGCCTATGAACAATAAAAATGAGACAATAAGCAGGAAAGACAGCAGAATAGTAGATAAAGCAGGAAACAGGATGTTTCAAGAAGTTTAAAATCTGGGATCTGTTGACATTTCTCCTACTCCATAATCAGGTATCTAAATGCAATAGAAAGGCTATAAACTAAAATCTCACTATCACAGCGACCACAACTTTCTGGAAAACTATGCATTTGGGCTAAAGGTATACAAAGTCAGACCAAGAAAACACTGAGAGAAAAGTAAGTTATTATAAAAACAAGCCAGATGATCTCATGAATGTCTAGGCACAAGTCAGGGAAGTGGCTGCTCCAGGAAACACTGAGCAACCTCCTCCTGCTTAGCTCCTTGGCCACCGTGACAAATGACGTAACCAAAATCAACTGGAGAAGGGGAAGAAACGGGTTATTTAGCTCACACTCTGTGTCACAGTCTGCCACTGAGGAGTCAAAGCAGGAGCTCCAGGCAGAACTAAAGCAGAGACCATGGGAAACGCTCATTAGCTTTCACAGCCTCCTTTCTTACCCAGCTCAGGACCAGCGATGTTATCTCCCACAGACGGCTACATCATTCATTTAAAAAAATGCCCCTCTGCAGACCAGGCTGGCCTTGAACTCACAGAGATCCAACTATCTCTGCCTCCAGAGATCCAACCACCTCTGCCTCCTGAGTGCTGGGATTAAAACCATGCACCACCTCTGACAAAAAACACATGATAATCTCATTAGACTCTGTAGTGGCTATTCCTGGTTGTCAACTTGACTATATCTGGAATGAACTACAATCCAGAATTAAAAGGCTCACCTTTGATCCTGATCCTGAGATACATTTTTCTGACCTGGATCTTGGTATGGAGATCTTGAGGCATAGTGGCTATGAATCCCAGGAGCTTAAGGCAAGGGGATCTCTGAGTTCAAGATCACCTGGGACAAAGCAAATCCCAGATCCAGGCGTGGTGGGACACACCTTTAATCTGGGACACACCTTCTGCTGGAGACCTACATAAGGACACTGGAAGAAGGAAGAGTCTTTTTTGCCTGCCTGCCTGCCTCATGGGTCTGAGCCACCGCTAGATCCTTGGACTTCCATTCACAGTTGCTGCTGATCATTGTTGGAGAGTTAGACTATAGACTGTAAATCATCAACCAATTCTCTTACTATATAGAGACTAACCATAAGTTCTGTGACTCTAGAGAATCCTGACTAAGACAGATACTGAAAAAGCCTTCAACAAAATCCGACACCCCTTCACATTAAAAGTTTTGGAGATATCAAGAATTCAAGGGACATAACCTAAACCTAATAAAAGTAATATACAACAAGCCCAAAGCCAACATCAATGGAGAGAAACTTGAAGCAATCCTACTAAAATCAGGGACAAGACAAGGTTGCCCAATCTCTCCCTATCTATTCAATGTAGCATTGAAGTTCCAGCCAGAGCAATAAGACAACTAAAGGAGATCAAGGAGATACAATTCAGAAAATAAGAGGTCAAATTATTACTACTCATGGATATGATAGTATACATAAGTGACCCCAGAAATTCTATCAGAGAACTCCTACAGCTGATAAATGCCTCAGCAAAGTGGCTGGATATAAAATTAACTCAAATTAATCATCAGCCCTCCTTTGTACAAATGATAAATGGGCAGAGAAAGAAATTAAGGAAACAATAGCCACAAATAATAAGAAAAAAATCTTGGTTTAACTCTAGCCAAGAAAGTAAAAGATCTGTGTGACAACAACTTCAAGTCCCTGAAGAAGATATCAGAAGATATAAAGATCTCCCATGCTCATGGATCAGTAGGATTAACATAGTGAAAACAGGCACTTTACCAAAAGCAATTTACAGATTCAATGCAATCCCAATTCAAACACATTTTTTTTTTACAGAACTTGAAAGAGTAATTCTCAACCTTATATGGAAAAAAAAACCAGGATAGCCAAAACAATCCTGAATCAACATCCCTGACCTCAAGCTGTACTACAGAGCAATAGTGATAAAAACTGCATTGTATTGGTACAGAAACAGACAGATAGATCAATGGAACAGAATTGAAAGACCCAGAAATAAACCCACACACCTATGGACACTTGATTTTTTAACAAAGAAGCCAAAACCATATAATGGAAAAAAGAATGAATCTTCAACAAATGGTGCTGGTCTAACTTGATGTCTGCATATAGAAGAAAAGCTAATAGATCCATATTTATCACCCTGTGCCTCAAGTCCAGTGGATCAAGGACCTTAACATAAAATCAGATACATTAAATTCGTAGAAAAAAAGTGAGAAAGAGCCTTGAATGCATTGGTACAGGAGACAATTTCCTGAACAGAATACCAATGGCTCAGGGACTAAGATCAACAATTGATAAGTGGGACTTTATGAAACTGAAAAGTTCTGTAGGCAAAAGACATTGTCCATAGGACAAAACTGTAGCCTATAGATTAGAAAAATATCTTCACTAACTATTCATCCAATAGAGGGCTAATATTCAAAATATATAAAGAACTCAACAAGTTAGACTCCAACAAACCCAATAAACCAATTAAAAAATGGGGTACTGAACTAGAGAATTTTCAACAGAGGAATTTTGAATGGCCAAGAAGCACCTAACGAAATGCTCAATATTCTTAGTTTATCAGGAAAATGCAAATCAAAATGACCCTGAGATTCCACCTTACACCAATCAGAATGGCTAAGATCAAAAAGTCAAGCAACAGCATAGGCTGGCAAGGGTGTAGAGACGGGGGAACATTCTTCTATTGCTGGTGGGATTGCAACGTTATACAACCATTCTGGAGATCAATTTGGCAGATTCTCAGAAAATTGAAACTAGTTCTACCTGAAGACCCAGCTATACTGCTCCTGGGTATATACCCAAAAAATGCTCTACCATATCATAAGGACACATGCTCCACTATGTTCATAGCAGCTTTATTCATAATAGCCAGAAACTGGAAATAATCCAGATGTCCCCCAACGGGAAAACAGATACAGAAAATGTGGTTAATTTACATAATAGAATATTATTCAGCTATTAAGAACAAAGACATCATGAATTTTTCAGGTAAATGGATGGAACTAGAAAATAGCATCCTGAGTGAGGTAGCCCAGACCTAGAAGGGCTAACAAGTAGCTATTAGCCATAAAATACAGAACATCCATGATACATCCCACAGACCCTAACCCAAAGAAGTTAAACAAGGAAGGAAGGATAAGCATCCAGGAAGGATGCTTGAATCACATTTAGAAGGGGAAACAAAATAGTCATAGGAGGACGGGGAGGTAGGGAACTGAGTGGAAAAGGGGAGATAGGAGGCAGGATCAGGTGCAGGGAGAGAAAGGAGAGAGGCCCAGAGGGTCAAGAGAATGAATGGAAATCTGCAGCTGTTGGGGTTGGGGAGGGGAGAATCTCTAGGAAGTCCCAGAGACCTGGGATAGGGGAGGTTCCCAGAAGTTAATGTATGTGACCTTAACACTGGGGACACAGAACCTGAAAAGGCCACCTCCTGTAGCTAGGCAGGACTCCCAGTGCAAGGATAGGGACACCAACTCACCCACAAAACTTTTAACCCAAAATTTGTCCTGTCTAAAAGAAATGCAGGTATGGAGCAGAGACTGAAGAAATGGCCAACCAATAACCAGCCCAACTCGAAACCCATCCCATGGGCAAGCACCAATCCCTGACACTAGTAATAATATTATGCTTGCAGACAGGAGCCTAACATAACTGTCTTCTGAGAGGATCTACCCAGCAGAGGTAGATGCAGAAACCCACAGCCAAACATTAGATGAAGGTTGGGGACACTTATGGAAGAGTTAAGGGAAGGATGGAAGGCCCTGAAGGGAGTGGAAACCCCACAGGAAGACCAACAGAGTCAACAAACCTGGACCCCTGGGAGCTCTCAGAGTCTGAGCCACCAGAGAACTCCCCCCCCCCTTGTCACATATGTAGCAGACAGGCAGCTCAGTTTTCATAGCTGCCTTGTCTGGACTCAGTGGAAAAGGATGGGCAGAGACTTGGTGTGCCAGGGTGTGGGGGAGGTGTAGGGGATAACTAGACTGGGCCCCACCCTCTCAGAGGAGCAGGGAAGGGGTGGGGGGAGGAACTTTGTGAGGGAGGGACTGGAAGGGGGAGCCATGTTTGGGATATACATAAATATATATATTAAATTAATATATATATATTAAATTAAAAAATGCCCCACAGACTTCTGTACTGGCCAATCTCATTGAGACAATTCCCCAGTTAAGGCTTCTCTTCCAAGGTGTACCTAGGTTTGTGCCAAAACTTATCCTCAAATGTCATATAGGGTTATTGCATTGAACAAGACATTAATAAACAGAACTTTTCAACAGAACTATTCAACAAGCTAATGGAAGGCACACTGATCCATGGTTGCTACCCCAGGAAACACAAGTGCTAGCTGCTACTAAAGGCTCTGGCTTCTGCTCTTCTCTCCCACAGGAATGCATGATGACTGTTGATACTAATCCATTTAAACATATAAATAGGCATTAAGACCAACAGTCCATGCTGGCACTAACGTTGTGTGAACAGTTCAGCTGTGAAGTACTTCAGCAGTCTGCAGACTCTCCCAATCTTCTCCCTACCAGCATGTCTACTACCATGGGGATCCTCCTCCTCCTCCTCCTCCTCCTCCTCCCTCCTCCTCCTCTCCTCCTCCTCCTCCTCCTCCTCCTCCCTTTCTCCTTCTTCCTCCCCCTTCCTCCTCCTCCTTTCTCCTCTTCCTCCTCCCCCCTTCCTCCTCCTCTTCTTCCTCCTCCTTCTTTTCTTCTCTTTCTTTCTCCCTCCCTCCCTCCCTCTTGCTCTTACTCACTCTCGCTCTCTCTCTTGTTCTCTCATGTTCAATTGAAAATTTTTTATTATTTATTTATTCACTTTACATCCCGATTGCAGCTCCTCTCCCTTCTCTTCCCCAAGTCCCACCCTCCCCCCCTCCTTCTTTGATTCAGAGAAGGGGAGCACCACCCCTTCCCCCGTACCACCCTGGCACATCAAGTCTCATCAGGACAAAGGGCATCCTTTCACACTGAGGCCAGACAAAACAGCCCAGCTAGGGTAAAGGGATCTAGAGGCAGGCTACACCAGTCTCTTAGATATCCCACTGTGTCCACTCCATTTATTCCCTGTCCCTAAGGCAGAGAATTCTAATTGGGAGTAAATTTTTCTTTCCAAGATGCTTGGTGTTGCTTGGAGTTAACTTAAACACACCCCAACACACACACACACACACACACACACACACACACACACACACACACACACACACAGATCCAGCAAGAACAGGTACAATTCCACTGACGTTCACTCTGGGAACCAATGAGTCTATGGAGTTACTTACTGTCTTAGTTAGGGTTTCATTGCTGTGAAGAAACACCATGACCAAGGCAACTCTTAAGGCAAACATTTAATTGGGGCTGTCTTATAGTTTCAGAGGCTTAGTTCACTATCATTGTGGTGGGAATCATGCAGGCAGACATGGTGCTGGAGGAGCCGAAGAGTTCTGCATCTGGATCTAAAGGCAGCCTGGATGAAATTGGAATTCCATACTGGGCAAAGCTTAAAGCCTAGGAGACTTTGAAGCCCACCCGCACAGTCACACATCCCCTCCAACATGGCCACACCTCCTAATAATATCACTCCTTTGGGGTCAATCAGAAGTGGTTGACTCTACATATTCAAAAATTCCCACATGAGAAGAGAGTGTTAGAATTGTGTCTGCAGTTTCTGGCTTTTCCCTTCAATGACTACTCTAAACTTCACTACATCTTCAGTCCCTAACTCACTGAAGGAACATTCAATATCAGCAATTCCGTTTGCATCACTTAAAACCTTTTGCTGCAATAGGCAAGATCTTCTACCCATTCTCCTTCTTCCCCAGTCTCCTCCTCTCAACCTCAGTGTAAATACTTGAACCCAGGACTTCCTACCCACCAGACAAGGGCTCTACCCCTGAGCTCCACAGGAACTCATCTTCAACTCCTCCCTCCTTTCTCTTCTCAGGACAGAAGTATCCTTTGCATCTGAGCACAGCCTGACTGTGGTTTCTGCTCTGGACAGAATCTTGTTGGGCCCTCTGGGTACTTGAGTTATCAATCATCTACGTCCCCTAAATCCTGCACCTCAACTTCCTCCCTTTTCCCAGCAATATTTTTTTTAAATCTGAGAAGAGATGGCTACAATCTTTTGATCGAAGCCTCACAAATGAACAAAAGACTCTATCCACACCTTTCTGACTATTTGCTTTAGTTCATTATTCAACACCTTTCTGCCCACGTCTGCTCACACCTTACTAGACCAATGAAGTTCCACAATGGAGGCAAATTACTTCCTCCAAACAAGTTCAGGGGATCTTCTCATCTTTTAATCTCGAGGAATTAAAGCACTGACCAAGCTGTTCTAGTGTCTCTCTTCTCTTAGAATCCGTAATTACATTCTCTCCTCTATCTTTCTACCTCTGGCCTTTTCTTCTCCTACTTCTTAGATGAACTGTGCCCTCTGTGTCCTATAGCTCTGGCTTCAAATCTTAACTCACTGGACAGGGTGATCCCTGCTGTAAAGCTTCAAGCCCATGTCCCTGGTTCCACATTTTCCTAGCAGATGCTACCTCATTACTTGAGGTAGAACTCTGGAATCAGCCCAGATTCCTCAATCACACCCAGGACCAATGTCAAAGCCATGCCACTTTAATCCAATTATCTCTGAGGCCTGTCATACTGGCTCCTTCTCTCTGCAATCTAATACAGGTCACATATCACTGCAGGAAAAATGATAACCACATGTGAGTAAATGACTTGGAGGCTCCTCTTATGGGCTAGCTCACCAGAACACAGCAGGCTGGAATTCTGTTTTGCAGAATGAATTCTTCTAACTCCATGAACACAGGCAGATAACCAAGCATCTTGGTCTTGAGATTCTCAAATGTTTAAGAAAGGGTAACAGAATCTCTACCTACCAGATATAACAGACAGTTCAGACCTCCAAATGTACAGTATACTGTGACATAGGCCTGATATTACTGGTAACAACAACAACAACAACAACAACAACAACAACAACAAAAACTGATTTGCCTTTCATGCCAAAATAGAGCAAGCACTTAAGTTCTATTGCTTTCCAAAACTAGACCCTCAATTGCAAATGTCAAAGAAATAAAGTGTAAGCAAACAAAAATCCAAGGGAAATTACAATGGAGCTAATAATAAATGTATAAATGCTACTTCACAAAAATGTCTTCAGGAATCATAGAGTAACAAATCAGCAGTGAAATGAGTGTGTCAGAACCTATTTTGATCGTCACCAAGGAACAAAAAGCCCTTTCCCCAGAGCTCTGAATTTGGGAACTACACAGTGTTCAGATATAAGGCTTTGAAAAAATTAAGAACTAACTCAGTTGTGGCAATGTAGTCTGCATTCCTTATGGATATGATTGGCCCATGCAAACCAGGCCCTGGGTGTCCATTTGGAGTGTGGGTTGGTTCTTCTGTTGCCCAATGAACTCACAAGTTATGTCTTGTGTTAAGACAGTGCAGAGAAGAAGGCAGGCAAGAAACATAGCAATTCTGTTACAACGTCAGTAATGACCAAATCTAGGGAGAAATGAGCTTTGAAGCCAAAGATCCCAACTTCAGAATCCATCTTTGTCGCCTAATTTTAATTTTGTAATTTTAAGAATCCACCCAATTTGCCTAGGCTACAAGATTCTTCATTTATAAATAGAAATTTAAAAAGTTCTTACTTCATGGGCAAGGAGCCTAGAACCATGTGTGAATGTTGCATAACAGAACAGCAGGTGATGTCATCACCACTGGTATACTCTTTACTATTTTTAGACTCCTTATCACACTGCAATCTGTGCTTCAACTCCAGCTTAACTCTGTCCACCAGACACTGTGTCCACAGAGCAAAACAGCATCACTTCAGCTGGTATCTCTATCCACACCACCTGCCAGCCCACAATCAGTCACTAAGAAGTAGGCTGGTGCCAATTTCAACAGTCCCCAAAAGTGCAGTGCATGGTCTACCCATGCAGTGGAATAGTATTCATCCCTTAAAAGGGATGGGGTTCTGATATATGCTGCAGCATGAATAAGCTCTGAGAACATTCTGGGTGAAATATAGCAGTCACGGGTGGGCAGATATGGCAGGATTCCATCAACTTGAGATCTCTGGAGTTAGCAGACAGCAGAGCCGGAACAGAGGCCACCTGGAGTGAGGGAGAGAAGAGGGTGGGAAGCTATCACTCAGTGGGTGCAGCATTTCTTTTAGGGATGATAAAAACGTTCTGGGGAAACATTGCAGATTCACTTAGTTGCGTGAATGTGCTTGGTATCACTCAACCATGCACTTAACTTAAAGCTGTGATTTTTTTTGGCCTGTGTATTTTCTAATTCACATACATAAAATAAAAAATAAGCATTTAAAACCCATAGAATACATTTTCAAAGCAAGTTGTAACGTGAGCGTGAGTCTCAACTCATTTTCAAGTAGGGAACCATGGGAATCAACATCAACTTGTAACTGGCCTTGGTCTAAAATACCCAGCACAACTTAGCATAAGAGGGATTATGTCACTTTTATTTTAGACAGAATCCTGCCATGTAGCCCAAAACTAGCAATGCTCCTGCCTCAGCCTTTTGAATGCAAGCAGTACAAGTGTTTGCCACCATGCCTGGGTTTCATGTTCTGAGTTAAAACAAATTTTGGTCCCTTGAAAGGAGAAAAAGAAAGCTACTCTGGTGGCTATGTGTATGTGTGGCATGTAACAGCAGCTTTTGAGGGCGATATTAATCCTTACATGGCCATAGGGACTCACATACTTTTGCAGTGTCTCCGCCAGACAACACTGAAATAATCTTAAAATGAAGAGGAAATTCAAAAGTCCATTACTGTGACACACAAAAGTACAATATGTTAGGCTGGCAAGATGGCTCATTGGGTAAAGGTGCTAACAATCACCATCAAGTTGTGGCCTGAATCCAATTCCTCAAACCTGCCTGGTGGAAGGAGAGAGCTGATTCCCACAGGCCACAGGTTGTTCTCTTACATCAGTATACCCCGCATCTCAGCATCTCACACACACACACACACACACACACACACACACACACACACACAATCAGAAATGTGTAACTATAATAAGTAACCCCTTTTGTTCTGTTTTTTTCAAGACAGGGTTTCTCTTTGTAGCCCAACTGTCCTGAAATCAATCCGTAGGCCAGGCTTGCCTCATACTTAGAGACTCAGCTGCCTCTCCCTCCTGAATGCAGGGATTAGAGGTGTGCGCCACCACTGCCTGGCTTACAAATAAACTTCCTAAAAATCGAATGTTTTGAATCTCCTCAAGCAAAATGTTTATTTTACAGTAAAGACACAAGGAAGGAAAGTTTAATAAGTGGTCACTTCCAAAATAGCAGGATTCCAGTCGAGGCAATCAGTCATCTGGTAAATGCAATACATACATTGAAGACGTTTCAAGGAACAACAATTTCCAAATAACAAGAGTGTCATTCGCAAAGATTGAAAACTGAGACCAAACAGCAACATCAGCAAGTGCCTGGCTAGTCCTTGTAGGGATCTGGCACTGCTCTGAGCTTTTCTTCACAGGAACTCATTTTGTCTTCATAATACCCCTCTAAGCAATACTATTGTTCCCACCTGACAAACAAGAAAACTGAGGTGTAAGGGGCCAGGCACCTCACCTGGGCTTCAAGGTGCCTATTGAGCAATAGAACCGGGATGTAAAATCTAGATGTCTACTGGTACAATCTGCAGCTTCGTTACTGCACTGGTGACAATGAAAACTGATCCAAAAGAAGCTCAGCAAACTCAAATACAAAGCAACTGGGGAGTAAAAAACAAAGGTTCTAAAATCATCACATTTCAACACGGGACAAGTGATGTTTGTGACTTCATACTAGAAAAAGAAGGCAAGAAAACCACTTAATGCCTTTAAATTATTCTCTCTCTCTCTCTCTCTCTCTCTCTCTCTCTCTCTCTCTCTCTTCTCGTAGGAAGAAGACATATTTTTCCAGATGTTTTAACTTTAAGAATATGAGAATTTACAACATAGTTACAAAGCATCAAAACAGGGGCTTAAGAGGCAGCTCAGTCTGAAAACCACCTGCTGTGTAAGCAGGAGGACCCAAGTTCTGTCCCCAGTACAGTACAGTTTCACAGAGGTCTGTGATTCCAGTGCTGGTGAGGTAAAGGCAGGTAAAGGCAGGTACTTCCAGGGGTTGCTGGCTGACCCAATCTACATGGCAAGGTCCAGGCCAGTGAAAGAACCGGTCTCAAACAAACAAACAAACAAACCAAAACAAAACAGTGGCCAGCATCTAAGAAACCACAGTTGTTATTCCTTGTCTCCACATACGCACACATATTACACACTTGCATGTCTGTATATGCATATATACATGCACGCACTCCCACATTCACCTCCACAAATACACACACACAGAGACACAATTCATATGGGGTGAATAAACTTATGGAATCACATATGAGTAGTGTAAAAAGCCTGGAAATTGACCACTAATGATAGCTATTCTTAAAAAGGAGAAGGTGAAAGAAAGGAAGAAAGAAAGAAAGAAAGAAAGAAAGAAAGAAAGAAAGAAAGAAAGAAAGAAAGAAAGAAAGAGAAAGAAAGAAAGAAAGGAAGAAAGAGCCGGTCTTGAAGTCACACATAACCTTGAATTTAAATCGTGCCCTTTGCTTTTGGTCACGGGTAATTTTTACCCAGTACTTCATGGAACTGAGCCTCAGTTATTTCCTCTGTAAAGCAAACATAATAATTCACAACTCGCAACAATATTGCACGAACTAAGGAGACAATGAGCTATAAGTGCTGGGCACAGTCCCTGGAATCTAAAAGATCGTCGACAATAAACAATATTATTCTCTGTAGCTCCCAATAGTGGACAACCTATTCTGTACCAACTAGGAAATCACTGGCAGCCTTCTCAAAAATCCCACGGAGCACAACACACTCTTCTAAATTGAACGCGCTAGTTGCACGTGGAAACAAAAGCACGAGGGATCAGAATTGAATTCAGCATCAACACGAGACCAGTTGTCACCTTTGAAAACAGCTCTAAGCACCGCTGGCTGGTGTGGTTTCCGTCTACCCTGAGCGTCACCTTTGCAGGCAACTGTCGCCGCTGCTAGAAAAGCACAGAGCGCTAAGGTCCTATTTACAGTTTACTTGATAGCGTCCCAAGGGCTCACCCCAGGCAGGTCGGACAGGATCCCGCGGGTTCACGCCACAAGAGGTGAAAAGGATCCCGCGGGTTCACGCCAGGGCATGTCAGATCGAATCCTACCTGCTCACCTCATCAGAGGTCGCCGGTCCCCATAACCCGGAGCGGCTGCTTGACAGCCGAGCTGCGGGTTACCTGTCGGCCACCGTGCTGCAGCTACACTTCCGCAGACTCTGGGTTACCACGGGCTACCAGGCAAACACCAATTGCGTCATCAACACGCGCCAGGGTCGGCCGCCCCCCCTCCCCCGTAGGCCTGGTTCTTCGACCATACTGCGCAGGCGCAGAGCCGCTAGTGGCATTAGTATCAGGACTCTAGATGGGTAGATTACACGCACCCCACACTGAAATACGAGCGTGTGCTTTTCGCTTTTGAGACCGGGGGGGGGGTGTCTCTCTTTGTAGTTCTGGGTGGTCTGGAACCTACTATGTAGACCAGGCTGGTCTCGAACTCAGAGGTTATCCTGCCTCTGCTTCCTGAGTGCTGTGGTGAAAGGAGTGCGCTGTTTTCCTTAAATTCACATTTCTGAAGCATGTGATTGGACTTTACATATCCATCCCAGCATAGTGCCTTAAAAAGATCTTACTAGGGTTGGGGATTTAGCTCAGTGGTAGAGCTGGGTTCGGTCCCCAACTCCGGAAAAAAAAAGGGGAAAAAAAAATCTTACTATGTGCCAGACAGTTACAGTATCTGCGACTACAGAAGTGGGCCAGTTGTGCCTGCCTTTGTGGAGACTATCTGGTTGAGAAAACTAGTTCTGAATAATTCAACAGATAATTCTCTTTTTAAAAAATTCATTTAGTATGTGTGGTGGTGTGTAATTGTTTGTACCTGGCTGTATGTATAGGTACACGAATGTGGGGCCTGGAAGTAAGACTCCGCGAAACACAAGGCAGTCGGAGCCTATAGAAGGTCTAGTATCCTCTAAAGAGACTCACTTAACTGTGAAGAGAGTGGAGGGCTGTAAAGACCTGAGAGAAAAGCAATCAGAAGGATCAGAAGCATCTAGCACACGCAGCTTGTGGCACCCTTGAAGTAGGATTGGAAGGACACGGGGTGAGACCAATAAGGCCCAGGGACCTGATTCTGCAGCACGTTTCTGGGCCACTATAAGCAAGAAGCATTGATCCCGACGTCAGAGAAGAGTGAGTGACAGGAACTAGTTTTTGAGAAACAGCAGGCTGCTATGTGTGCTGGGCATGAAGCACACAGAAAGAAGGGTTTGGTGAGATGTGATGGAGAGAAATGGATGCATATAAGACGTAATTTGGAAATTGATGTGACAGGTGGGGAGGATTAGATGAAAGTCTGGACAAAAAAAAGTTACCAAAAGTTACTACTAGAAGATATGCCTGGACTCTACAGTGAGAACACATGCCAGTCACGCCAAGCTTGCACACACACACACACACACACACACACACACACACACACACACACACACACACACACACACACTTCCCCCTCCCCCTTAACTCTTCCCCTCTTGGTCCCCTTATGTTACCACCCCCACGCCTTCAGCAAGCTTGCAGATCTAAGTAAGGAAGCATTTGAAGAGGGTGAGGAGAGGGGGCTCTCTTTCCCTACTATGCTTTAGTTCACTCTGCCTGTGTGTAATCCCGTACCAATCTTAAAAAGAAATGGTTATAAAAATATCTGTCCACACAAACTCTCTGAAGTTTTTAAAAAGATTTTAAAATTGTTTTCCTTTAAATATATATGTATATTTATATATACATATATGTATACACACACACATATGGGGGTACGTGCCCATGAGTGCAAGTATCCATGGAAACCAGAGACACTTATCCCTCAGAGCTGGAGTTACAGGCCGACATGGACTGCCAGATGTGGGTGCTAGGAACTCTGAGTCATCTCCCCAGCCTCCCAAATCTCCAGAATCTTACACATCAGTGGCTAACTTATATTTTGCTAAACTTTGTTTTTCCTGACCAGCTGAAACTGCAGGCTACCCTCTCTCCAATCAGGCCGTGAAATCTTTTCCCAGTGCCCACTGAGATCATGTGGAAAAGATTGAAAAATCAAAAGAACTTTGTATGTGTCTCAGCTGGACAAAATCTAATAAAGGAATGGATGGTGGGGACTACTGACTGTCCCCTCCACACCCAATCTCTTTCCTTCGTAGGAAAATTTTTAAAATTTTTAAAGTTTTAGGTTCAGCTCATAGCAGAACCACATGCTCTCAGCGGGAGCTAGGAAAAGATTGCATAACCTTGTTAAAAGTCTGCCTTCGTTCTGCCTTTTCCAATGTCCTAGGCTGACCTTCGAAGAACCCTCGGGAAGTAAGAGAGCCTGTGTTACAGTCGGTGGAACAATAACATGTACCAAGTCTTCATGTACATACTCCAGAACCTCTGGGTTTGAGGGACACTAAATCTCCAGTCATTAAAGAAAACACAAACCATTGCAAACTCCGACTACCTGAATAACCCAAGAAACTAAGCTTTCATTTTCCTCATCTGATTAGCCAGAGAATGTAATACATTATTTCATCATTTCAAAATTTCAAATTCATATTTCTTCTACCTCTCCATGGTAGGAAATGTAGTCACGTGTGCCTGCAATTTTGTAACAGGATTTCCTCAAGAGTAAAAAAAATCAGTCTTGGCTTGATGAGAGGCAGGTGGGATGAGCGTTAAAGCCCAAATGCAGGATCTGAAATACCTGCAGGATTCTGTAATAAAAAGAGCAGGGGGGTTAGAGCAGAGGAAAGCTGAATGTGAACCTTGGTGCCTTGGTCCACATGGGTCAGAGAAGTTGCTGCAGACACCGTGCAGCCTACACTAAGTTGGATCAAGTACCTTTGATGCCAGGAGTAAATGTGGGTGAGGATTCGGCCACACAGCATGGAAGCATTGGCCACTGGGACTGAGAAGGATGATCGTTTTATTAAAGAGTAGAAAATAAGAGACACAAGCAGATACCATGGTGTCGTTAACAGAAGAGTGGGATGGGGATGCAGAGAAAGTAGTCCAGAACCTGAGAGGCATATGCCTGTAATCCTGGCACCTGTGAGGCAGAGGCAGACAAACATCTCAAGTTTAAGTCCAATATGGGGTCTGGAGAGATAACTCAGCAGTTAAGAGCACTGACTGCTCTCTCCAGAGGTCCCGAGTTCAAATCCCAGCAACCACATGGTGGCTCATGACCATCTGTAAGAGATCTGATGCCCTCTTCTGGTGTGTCTGAAGACAGCTACAGTGTACTTATATATAATGAATAAATAATTTTTTAAAAAAGTCCAGTATGTTCCAGTCCAATGAATTCCAGGTAAGGAGCCTCTGTATCAAATAAACAAACAGACAGCAGTGTTTCAGCCCTAGTCGGTGCAAAGACCTCTTTTTGGTGATGATGTGAGCATTGTGGAACACACAGAATGGAAGGAGAGTGTGCAAAGTTAAGCATCAATATTCCTGATACTTACCTGTGTACTCTATTCTCACACTCACTTTTTCCTCCTTTCAGTAGCATTGACTGCATGATGTTATGTACTATGTACACGTATGGGGTCTTGGAATACAAACATGGAAAACATATCCTCAACATCAAAAAACTTACTATCCATTGAGGAGATCACTGTATTTATTGCATTAGAAGTCAGAGTTCTAGACTTGTGTCCTGGGTGGAGTAAATCCAGGATTGGAGAGCGGGAGGCAAACCAAGGGAAGAAGATAACATTAGGATGGCAAGGTAAAAACCTAGAGGAAGAGGGCACAGGGAGGTATCCAGGGTATCTTGGAAAAGGGAAGCTGTTATGGATCTGTGGGCTTCCACTACCTGTATGCCTCTTTTCAAGTCATGGAGCAGGTCTCAGCTTTGCTACTAAAAAAAAAATAACAAAGAAAAGCAACATATCTGTGTAACAAAACTGTATCAATTTTAAAACTGCCATTACTATAAAAGTAAGAGAAAAGACCAACATAAAACATAAAACCAACAGGGAATTTGATATTGTATTTGAGAACTAATGTATCAATATCAAGTTCCAGGGCCAGGGAGAGGACTGGTTGAGGAAGTGATTGCTGTACAAGCATAAGGACCTAGGTTCAAATTCAGGAGACATAGAAAAAGCCAGACAGGGCTATGCAACCTCAATGCTGTGAGGAGGCAAAGGCAGAATGGCTGGTGCTTGCCAACACCCACCCTAGCTCCATGTTCAGGACAAGACCCTGTTTCAAAGCAATAAAGCAGGACACTGGGTGTCCCTCATGTTTTTCTGCACCTGTCTGTGTGCAGTATGCACACTACCACCACAGCCGCCAATCCGGTTTAAATGGAAGTAATTTCAGTTCTCAGCAGATTCCCGTTTCCTCATCAGAAACTTTGACTCTAACTTGGCTTTTTGTGCTGCCAGGAAGTAGAAACGTATACAGTGTGAAACAGAAGGCATTGTTCCTGGGAAGACAGGACCCATGAAAACTCAGTAAAGAGACGTGAGCAAATTCTGCAAGTTGGATACCAAACTGCATCTCCACAAGTTCTGTCTGAGAAGTGGCAGGTAGCCTGTTTATGGCAATCGAAGGTGGTAGAGTGAGAAATATAGTAAAATACTATTTCAAGAAATTTCAATAGCTGTTTTCAAATTCTCCTGCATCGAGTCAAACAGCACGCTACATGTTTGCAGTGTTCGAGGAGTGTATTGAGGCAGTATGGGGAAATGTTGGTTGAGGACCGTAATTCATCACACATTCAGCCTTGAAGCAGAGTGAAGACAGACTGGCTATCTCGAGTGTCTCCACAAGGGCTCCTTGAGTGGTTGGCATGCCCACTTGCAGAGGGATGTCAGTGACCAGGGGGAAGGAGATAGAAGAAACTTTCACCCAGCTTCTAGCTGGTTCCAGTAGGACCTCAGTAAGGGGTCGTGGCATTTTAGCAAAAGCAACTTTAAAACGGCTGTCCCCCACCCCGTTAGGCACCCCAGATCTCTTCATTCCAATTCCATGTCATTAAAAGAATCTGATCAGGACCACTCTAGCTTGTGCGGTCATGTGACTAATCCTGACTGCTGAATCTTCTTCTTCAGACAAGGATGGGAAAATAGAGCTTCCTGAGTCTTAACATTTTATTGCCAGGGGTGTGGAAACCATCTAACCAGCAGACAAATGGATCTCCATACTAATCGCACATGATTTCTGGGCAATTGGCGGCATATTACACAGCAACAAGAGAATGTTGGCTGACAGAGAAGACGAAGATAAATCTCGGTGGTTGACAGCACTTGTGAGTCTGTATCCCCAGAGAAGCTTAATTAGACCCTTGAGATGAGATGAGAGGCTCCTGTTAGATGTCTTCAAACTTGAGTGTATGCAGCTGTGGTATTTGGTCACAAATGGCTCTAGCAAACAGTTTGCACCGTGGAGACCTGTTGAGTGCTGGAACACTGTGTGTTTTCTCTCATGAACTTCAGTTTCTTTTAGTTCACTAAAATACGGCTTGAGGATGTACCCTTTATTTATACGTGTGTGGGAGGCGTGTTTACACGTATGTGTGTGTGTCCGAATGTATGTGGTGGATGCTTTCCGGTGCATGCTCAGGTGCACATGCAGCTGGAGGCCAGAGGGTGGCATTCTGTATTTTTCTTGATGACTGTTTGCTGACGCAGAATCGCTTGCTGAACCAGAGCTCGCTGATTCCTCTTGTCTAGCTAACCAGTCTTCCCCATCTCTGCCCCCCAAGTGCAGAGATTATAGGGCCACTGGCACCGGCCAGCTTTTTATGTGAGTGCTGGGAATCTGGACTTCCATCTCATGCTTGCACAACAAGCATTCTTGTGCCCTGGCTATCTCCCAAGCCCTGCAAAATAATTTTTACTCTCATATCCTAAAAGGAGTCAGTCAAGGAGAAAGATAACCCTTCTCTGTCCATGCTAACCTCCCTCCCATTTCAGAGGATGGAGCCCAGTTCTAAGGTTGCATGTGGAGAAGAACATTCTTCAACCTTCTGCTTAGAAGTGATCCTATATTTTAAAACCTCAATTTTCTCATTGATGCCAGATGAGTTTTAGAAAGCAAGGGGATTTGGTATAGAGTCACACCATAGAGGCTCTTGGGAGATTCTTTTGAACACAGATTTTAAGATTGAACCCTTAATGTGTCCTGTTTTCCATCAGTGTTGGGGGATTTTGTTCAGGGAACTATTAGCATAGTTCTGTGTTTTGTTTTAGATGAAATAAAACAAGAGCAACATCACCAGACCACTTTGTTTACTGGGACACAGGGGAAAGGGCTGTGTCCAATACAGTCTGACATCTTTCATTGGATGGGAGCAAAGATCATGTCTTTAAAAAAGACAGTAATAAGTCAAGGAACTCTGAGAACTGAGCAATGTCCCATGCCACTAATAAACAGCTAAGGATAAAATTACAGAGCCAACTTTTAATGGGATAATCATAAGAGAATATTTATTATATTCTGTCATTAACTCCTTAATGTAGGAATGGCAGGGTCCTGAAACCCATTCTATGCTAGCAGGCTCATGGATGATGGGTGACAACAATGGACCCAGACAGGGAGATGGAGAGAATCCTACCTTACAGAAGACTGGCCCTAGTGGTGGAAGGTTGGATCCATCTGTAGATCATTCCTGGAGAGACAGCACACACAGAGCTGCAGAGTCCATACAAGGCTCTTACCAATAGCAGAGTAGGAAGCACACTTAACATTAGGGACTTGCAGCTCATGTTAAAGATATTGGCCTCTTCTCCTGAAAGTAATGAGTCCTCATCAGGGGAACAATCAGAGTGAGACATCTTCTCTCTCTAAATTATAAAGCACTGACCTTATACGCCCATCTAAAAGGCAGGTACAGTGGCAGCCTCATAGATATAGCTTGAGGGACACTTGCCCACCTTGTTAGTCACTAGCCACGAAGAACAAGTAGACATTCTTATAAGATAGTCAGATTGGTACTTACCAAGGAAATAGAACTTCTTCACAGCCCTTGGGCACTCCTGACACCCATTGGCCCAGGACAGCCACTGCACAGGTAGAAGCAGCATTATGCATTCTAACAAAGTGAACGAAGCAAAGTGGACACAGATTAAATGCCACTCTTTAGTCTCAGGTGAAATGAGCGTCAACCAGTGAGAACTTGTGTTGGGAGGCAGGGAGCCGAACCTTCTTACCCCTCACCCAGGTGATTCTTAGATACGAGGCCTAAAGTCTCCCCAGGGTATCCAGCAGGTTAGTGCCCTGACTTTCTACAGAGGCAAACTAATCATTTAATTACCTGGCTGGCTTTATCCTTCCTTCATACTTACCATAACTTCTGTCACACTTCTCACTTTTCATGAACCTTCCTGGCATAAATTATGTCTCCAGACATAAGTTATTTCCACCCAAATTCATCCCCCAGTGTCTTCTGTTGGGAGCAGAAAACACAAATGACAACAGCTCTGAAACAACACGGTCTGCTGCTCCGATTCATAGAGCTAGGAGGATTTCCAAGCAGATCCCTACTGTTGGTTGGACTTAATGAAGATTTAATGGGTGCACAGCACTGTCCCAGTATGTGCCAAGGAGTCACTTATGACGTTTGGGGGTTCATTACTTTGAACAAAGGTGACAACTCCAAAGAGACAACCCGAACAGCTAACAAAAAGAGAGAGGTGACAGTTGTGTATACAGGTGGCCGTTGTGTATATACATGACAGCTGTGTATACATGTGACAGCTGTGTATACAGGTGGCCCTGTTTGAGGATAAGATACCACAATGGTGCTTATTTCCTCATATATGACTCTCCTGGGATATTAAATGTGTCTGTCAGAGAAAATAATGACATACCGTTAAGAATTAGCAATACACACTTTCCGATGACATTAGCCTATTAATTCCAGTTTTATCTTAGTTGAATACAAATGCTGTTCAGTGTTTGGATGATTTATCAAGATACAGATTGAAGCTTGCCAAATCCCTCGCCGAAGTCATAAATAATTTCAACATATTTCATTTCACATTTGCTGTTTAAAAGGCTGTAAGCCTGGCAAATCTATCACGGTTGGACTTTACGCCTCAAATTATATTTTGAGCACAAAGTCTACTCTTTCTAAAGAGCAGCTGAATCTCATGGCTTTCTCCAAAAGAACAGTCTGATGAGCCAGTGTAGACGTTTACCTGCATTTCCATCCCTTGTGGGCAGAGTAAGGGTTTTATAGGAATTGGTACTCAAAATCTGGGTTTCAATGTGGTTTACCTCTTCCAAAATTCATGTCGAAGTTTGTTTCCCAGGGTAACAATGTAGAGAGGGGCTGGGATTTTTTTTTATGGGGTGTTTTGGTCTCATGGGACTCCAACCTCCTGAAAGGATTAATGCTAATCTTGTAGGAGTAAATTACTTCCTGTGGGAAACTGTTGGTTATCATGAGAGAGTAGGGGTTATGAAACAAGCACAGCTTCCTCTGCTCCCTTTTGCTCTCACAAGATCTTCCCTGTCCTTCCACAAAGTTTTGATACAGTAACTCCCTCACCAGAAGGTAACCAGATGCCATTGTGGTGCTCTTGGGCTTCCCACCCTCTAGGATAGTGGTGAGCCAAGATAAACTTCCTTAATAAATTCGCCCGGTCTGTGGCATTATTTTTTTTTTTTATAGCAATGACAAATAGACCTGCTGACTTTCAGGAAGAAGAGTCAACTGACGGCTGATCAAAGACCCTCTCTATCCCAGCCCTAGATTCCCACTGCTTCCTAGGCTTTGTTAAATCAAGTCCTCTAGACGCAATTAGAATCACAGCTATAAAATTTGGTTCATGTATGAACACAAAACTCTAGACCGTACCAACACACCTATACCATTTCTGAAATTACCTGACACCAGGGCTCCACAGAAGCATAATGCAGAAGGCATAGCAGGGTCAGCAACATAAAACCAGCAGTTCTGAGTCGATACCCAACCTCCTGAGAAATCTGGGACGTCTCGGGGAAGAGATAGTGGTGGGAAAAGAAAGAGACAATGACTGGTCATGGAGGTGCTTGAAAGGAGGGGCACTGAGAAATTGCTAGAAATTGCTAGAATTGGAAGGTTCTGGGCCTTCCTAGCGCTTCAGTGTTGCGATGACTTTCAACCGTAAAATTATGTTTGGTGCCCCTTCATAATGGTTATTTTGCTACTGTTATGAGCCACAATGTAAGTATTCTTGCAGAGGTTTATCAAAGGGGTCACAGCCCACGGGTTGAGAACCACTGGACTAGAACTATCTTCTGTTGGGCACCGCGTCGTTGTGAACAGGCTCTCCCGTAAAGCCAATCGATCAAGTTTTGAAACAACTGACTGAGAATGAATGGCTTCACTGTGTGTTGAAAACCTGTAGAGAGGATAACACCCTCCAACAAATCACCACAGAGAATTGAGGAATGAGCACGCTGTCACCCCCAACTGGGTACACAGTGATTCCAAGCTTTTATTTCCTGTCCTAATGAAACATGGCAAGTGTCGAATTGTCGTGGACCAAATAAGCAACCAGCGACCCCCACCCCCTCCTTACATTACTTTTCTCATGAACCTTTATTTTGTATTTTGTCCTCCTAATGATGTAACTGTACATCTAGTGGAAAACCAAACCAAACCAAAAAACAAAAACAAAAACAAAACAAAAAAACCAGGCCACCCTCCCCTGTACTGGATGACATTGTCTGACAGGACTAAGTACCTTCCCACCCCCTCCACCCACACGACAAAATGCTTCTGAGCCAGAATTTGCTTTTCAAAACAAATTAAACATGATTTAGAAGACACACAACAAACCTCACATAACCAAAGTGTAAAGTTTTATGTTTGGCAGTTAATATACCAGTAATATCCTGCTATCATCCTACAAGATTTATTCTTGTCTTTTGGTAATTCTATTATACTCCCCACCCTTCTAAATGGCTAATTCTTTAAATGTCATAGTAAAGTATATATTTATTTCAATAATTTCAGGTCTACAAGGTGGCTTAGTAGGTAACAACCTTTGCTGCAAAAACCTAATGACCTGAGTTCAGTCCTCAGAACCCACATAAAGTTGGGAGAAGAGAACTAAGTACATAGGGTTGTCCTTTGGCTTCCACGTTCATGCTGTGAGATGTGTGCTCCCACCACCACACACAGACACACACACACACACACACACACACACTCATACACTCACACACACACACACTCACTCACACTAACACACATACACTCAGACACACACACACTCACTCACAGATACACTCACACACACTCACACATATACACACTCACTCACTCACACTCATACACACACTCACACACACATGCACACATACCCATACACACTCACACACACACATACACTCAGACACTCGCACACACTCACACATACATTCACACACATACACACTCATACTCATTCATGCACATTCACACACTCACATACACACACGTTTTCATATAAATGGAATATCATTGCTGACATATATGCTGAAACCTTTGTCCATTCTCTGTTAGGTTGTTTTCTTATTACTGAGTCTGAGGATTGCTTTTCTTACATATTTTGTGAACTAGTTTTTTTTAATCACATACATGCTTCCATCTCTGTCTCTCTGTCTCTCTCTTCTGTCTCTCTGTCTCTCTGTGTCTCTGTCTCTGTGTGTACGAGTGTTGGGGTGGGGGGGGCATTGACAGCATGCATATGGAGGCCAAAAGATAATTTGTGTGAATCAGTCCTCTCTTTTTCAGTGTGCGGGCCCCAGGGATTGACCGCAAATCATCAGGCTTGGTGATGACAGGTGCCCCTCCCTCCCTCCCAAGTTATTTTGGTTGCTCCTTTTCTTTTCCAGTTATTTAAATATTTACAACAAGCTTGAAAGTGATGAAGATACTGATAGGGTATGCAGCCATATTTTGAACCATACTGTAAAAAAAAAAACATTACGCATATAGTGATATTAAGTGATATTAAGGACATATCAATAACAAAACTCATGCGAGGGGATAAATGACGAGTTCTGAAGAAAGTTCTGCAGGGATTGGGTTTCTGGACACAGGGTTTCTCTGTGTAACCCTGGCTGTCCTGGAACTCAATCTGTAAACCGGGCTGGCCTTGAATTCAGATATCTGCCTGCTTCTACCTTCTGAGTGCTGGGATTAAAGACATGTGTCCCCACCACCAACTGAAATTCTTTCTTTCTTTTTTTTTTTTTTTTCTTTTCTTTTTTTTCGGAGCTGGGGACTGAACCCAGGGCCTTGCGCTTGCTAGGCAAGCGCCCTACCACTGAGCTAAATCCCCAACCCCACCAACTGAAATTCTTAATTCTTAAGATTGGATGAAAGGTGAGAATATAACCATCAGGAAGCCTTACTGGGCTCTGCTGTACCTGTATGCCATGATACTGACACTTCAGCAGGAACACTGAAATCGTTAACACTGCTGATGAGAACGGGAGACCGAAGAGTCACTCAGCGAATTGCATCATCTTACAACAGAAACCTGAGATGCAACATCTCAAATTAGTAAATCGTGACCAAGCTAGACTACTCTTAAGTTGAGGCTCAATGACTCCTGTGTAGCCGGAAGGAGAGACGGTGCAAAGCTCTGACCCCTGTTCTTAGGGAAAGGTGGGAAGACCTGAGGTGCCAGCCTTTAGGCTGCAGAGTGACGCCCTGTCTCAAAAATCACAAGTGAGTAACAGTGAGGGGCAGGAGGAGCATAGCAGATGCCAGCTGCTTTTTTTTTTTTGAACCTTTAATATCTCTAGCAATGCATGTTTTATTTTTCTTTAACAAAATAGTCTTGTAAATACAAGTATTTTAGTAGAGTTGTTTTCCTCAGTAAAGTTGAGCCCTTTTTTTTCCCTCATGAAAGAAGCTAAATAAGAATTTTAAAATGATTGAATCAGAAAAATATGGAAGATAGCCTTTATTAATTAACAGACTAATCTATTGTGGTTCTCAACATCTCATAGCTCCAGGAATAAGGTTCTGCAAGTGGAAATAAAAGGTTTGTGACATTTCTTCCCTACAATATTTGAGATGTATTCTAAAGCATCTGTTGTGTTTTTGAAATTCAAATTTAGTTTGACAGCCTGTATACTTACCCAGCAGCCTTACCCAAGAAATACTTGGACTCATAGAAGTTACTGGAAGTTATGGGTTGGTCTCAAGATGCTGCTGTGGTCCTTGTAAGTGATACTGAAGAAATAAAGTTTCATAGATATGAGGAAAAAAAAAGTTATAAAAACAAGGTTTTGAGAAATACATCTGGTGGTCAGGATGCCTATGACAAACTTGTGACCTTTCTGAGAGATACATCTGACGTCATGATGCCCAGTGATATGATAAAGTTTTGGTGATCAAGATTCTGACTAAGCTAATTAAGACAAAACAAAACAAAACAAACAAACAAACAAAAAAACCCAACTGTTCTCGGAAAGGCCCCCTACCCCTCCCTGCGGTAAATTCCGAGAGCAACCGAAAGATGTCATCCTGACCCTGCCTGACCACCCAGGTCACCCCCCCCCAAGGGATGTGCCAACTTAGCCCTTTCCCAGTGATTCTCCAAGGCCAGGTGCAGGGCTGGATGAGGAAAGTGACCAACTGAGCCAAGAACAGCCCCTTGAGCAGGCCAGCCAGTACCCGACCAGATCCTTTGTCCTGCATACCACCAATGAGAATAGGCCAGCTAACCCTGTTGCTGAAGTCATCCTTCTGTAACGAGTAAAAGTTGTGTGCTTTTTGGGTTCGGGGTTGCCTCTCCTTGCGTGGATGAGCAACCCCACGTATGTGGATTAAAAACCTTACACCCTCATGCTATTGCAGCGGTCACTTTGTCAATCTGTGCTCTGTGGGTGGCGCTCCTGAGGCCACTATGGGGTCTTACAACAATACAGCTTGGGTAGGGCAGGTGTCCTGAGAATCAGGAGCCAAGGAATACAACAAAGTCACACCACACAGCAAACCTCACTCAAGAGATTTTTTAGGAGGGAAAAAACCCAGGAGGGTGGTTGCCTCTGCTCAGAATAGGCAGCAGAAGAGTAGGCAGAACTCAGGGTTTATATGGGGCTTCTTGTGGGGTGGGGTGTGGAGTTTGTGGCCTGTGATTAGAGGAACTATATGACCTGATCTTGGTGCAAACTCAGGGATTGGTGGGATTTTTTTTTTTTCTTGTAGGGTTGGGCCTGCCACCTTTCTGCCTTGGAGCTGGGAATAGCAGTTCTAACAGTTAAGCCATTAGGGAAGTGGGGGAGGAGATACCTGGCCACTTTCCCACCTTGAGGGGCTAGAATGGCTGTTATAGCCATAGAACACAGCCCATTAGGGAAGTCTTCTGGGCAGGGCGGGACCCATGGAGCTCCTTAGGTGGGGGCCTGGCCACTTGTGTGCCTTGGGGGTTTACAAAGTTTACAAAGTATACTTTGTAATGTTTGTAATGTAACATGCAGAGTTTACAAAGGCTCTGCCCTTGAGCTTGAGTTGGCGAGAGGAGCCAACAATCCTGCTGTCACAGTCTTCTAGGTCTGTTACAGTTACAACAAACGCATTGAAACAAAATGTGATCACAACTGCAGTGTGATCACTAGAAATGAAGCCAGTGTGCTCCATTGTTCTTGCCCCTCAGGACACGGTTCGTGTGCTCCGGGGGTTACTGACTGTGGTTTCATGTCTGTTGGTCTGGTGTGAGTCTTGCTTTAGAGTTTCTGAAAACACAACATGGTTTTTAGTATTATTGTGGGAAAATGTGTAGATAGGAAGTGGCAGGGGGTATAACTTAATGAACCTCTGTGTGCCCAGAACCCAGCATCAACAACTCACGGGCTTTCTCGTTTTACCCACATTCTCATTTAACTTTCCCAAGTCATTATCAAGCTAAATCTCATCTGATTTTAGCTCTTACGTATTTCAGCCTGCATTTTACTATCCAAGGACTCCCCTTTAGATATAACCACAACACCACCCTGATCTCTCCTCTCTCTCTCTCTCTCTCTCTCTCTCTCTCTCTCTCTCTCACACACACACACACACACACACACACACACACACTTACACCCACCCCACACACACACACTCCAAAATCAACAATAATTTCCGCTCCCCAAAAAGCACTTTAAATAAAATTTATTACATGGAACAAAAATGACCTCACAGGATTTTAGCTAACACAAACCCTGCCGGCATTAATTAAACACCATGAGCAAATTTAAACACCATTCTGGTACCACTTAAAAGGAGCCAAATTCAAACAATCCATAGTCATAGAAGTACATTGTATAAGCCTCTGAGGCACACAAGTGACCAGTCTCCTCCCTTGAGGAACGCCAACCACCATGTTCCACCCACAGGTCACTCCAACTGCCCTAGTAGCTGGAAGTAACACCCCATACCACCCCGCCACACCTTACAGAGTAAAAAGCTCGAGCTTTCAACTTGAAAATTCACCAATCTCCATTCTGGAAAGCTCCACTGCCCTGCTCCCAAGAAAACTTATATAACCCCGTCTTCTGCTCAGTTCTCTGCTGCCTCTCACCCTAGTGTAAGTTCTAGGGTTCATTCATCCCAGTAAATCTATATGGAGTTTGTTGTGCTGTGTGAGTTTGTAGTACTCCTTGGCTCTCAATTGCAAGGATGCCTTTCCATCTAAGTTGTAACGCACATTGTCATTTGTTGCTTTGTTTTAAAGAAGTAGCAATTTGCTCATGCATTCACTTGTGGATCCAACAGCTGTTTATTGCACACCTGTCTTTCTAAAGATACAAAGATCAATAGGCTAGGTTGGCTGGGCAGTGGGCCCCAGGGCTTCTCCTGTCCCCATTTCTCCATACTGGAGTCACAGGCATGAGCAAGTGTCCTTGCTCTTGCGATGCATACACAGGCCCCCCTCCCAGCCTATGACATGGTCTTGTATAAGAAGACAGCAAAGTATAAGAAGCCAGTCTTCCTTGTCCTCAATGTTTTTGTGGAAGAAAACAATTTACAGTTAAGTAGGTGAAATTCAAAGCAGAAAAAACAACCACCTATGAATAAGGGTAGGGGTAGAACTGCCCATGGTTGGGGAGCAGAGGGGGGTAGCTCAGTGGTAGAACACTTACCTAGCTCTGGGTTCAATCCCCATCACTGCAAAAAGAACATACAAACAATGAAAAATCTATAGGGCAGTGGAGGGCTGTTTGATGAAGGAGGCAACATGAATATATGCACAAGGCAAAATCATCTATGTTATTCATTTCAAAAATTATTTGTTATGTGTATGAGTGTTTTCCTGCATGCATGTCTGTGCTCCACATGCATGCTTAATGCCCACAGAGACTAGAAAAAGGGCACACTTGTAACTAGAGTTACAGTAGTTAGGAGCCTTCATGGGAATGTTGGCAACGACAAGAACGGCCAATGCTCTTCATCGCTGAGCCATTTCTCAAGCCCCTAGATTATCAGTGTAGTGATAATCCACCAATCATCAAGAGCAAAGGTGAGCGCTTCCCCTACGTTTGTGAACCTCTTAATCTGGCCCATGACACGTTGGTTCTGGGTGCACGGCGATGAGTTGATTAACATCTAATAAAGAAAGGAAACTCTCACTTTTACTCAGTCTTGTCCTAAAACTCTCTGGATACACAATATTATTTTCATATACTAAGATCATGTCACAGTCTGGGGAGAGGAGAGGACGTGCATGCTTTGCAAGTGCACTTGCACATGCCTGCGGTCCCAGGAGTATAAGGCAGGACCACAGCAGTCCTAACTCACCTAACTACATGGTGAGTTCCAGACAAGTGAAAGACACTGTCTAAAAAGAAATGATATGAGCTATTTTCTGCCGACCTCCACATACGTGTGCTCATGCACCTGCATGTACATATGCCACAGATTATGTCACTGAACCCCTGACACCTTCAGAAAGAAATGAGTATTGAATTATTTTCCACCGAGGAGGTGTGCTGAATATTTGGGAGTCAGAGGATTCTGCTTTCTTGGGCTGTGGTTCCTTTCACACAGCTAAGCAGCTCAGCTCATTGAAGGATGGCTTTTGACCATATTTACTACTCAAAAATGACCTAACCATCTGTGGCTCTGCAGTGGTCCTGGCCCTCCTGATGGCCTTTTAATGAGCATAGATGCAATTTAGTTTTGATCATTTTGTCTGGATGTCAACCCCAGGGTGAGGGTTTGCTAACCACCTGCTTGTAACTGGTTGCATCTGAAGGGATTTTCCTGGAGTGTTTAAAGACGGGTGGAGAATGGATAAGACAGTGAGTTTGAGCTAAAACAAGAATAACTCTTCTGCAACCGTGACAAGGGCTGCATGCTCAACTTCTGTCACGTCCTTGTACGAAAATGTCCTTATGTGACACCGTACTATGAATATACCCGATGGGGGAGAAATCACATAGAGTTTAAGAAAAAGAAAACGTTCTTTAAAAGGAGACTCCAAACCACAGTGGGGGGAAGCCTGCATGTTTCCCAGCTGCCCCACGGTGCCGTAAATGTCCACGGGGCTACTTTCCATATTGCTATGTTTATTTATATAGGCTTGAATAGACCCTTTTAAAGGCTTAGCTTAGTGTGGCTGTCGCAGACAGCTAGTTTACACCAAGCCCTTCTTGGCATGACTTGAAAGCAAACGGTAAGTGGTGTAAACAATTGTATATGATTATAGGCTGCCAGATAGTGGACATCTGGAGAACAAACAAAACTTATTAAACAGACAACAAATAGCCGAGGTAAATATCAAAATCTGTGAAGCTATGTCTCCTCGAAACCTTATTAACATGGCACAGCTGGATTAAAATAAAAAGAGCCGTTTAAACATAAAAGGGGGGAATCTCCAAGTTACAAAGTCTGGGTTCTGTTCCTGTCTCTGTCACTAATTCACTAGGCAGCATTGATCTTGACTCTGATTTGCCTGTGTTTTCCCGCCAACAGCAGGGATTTCAGGCTGTTCCTGAGAGCATAGGGCAGTCAGTCACCAGATGGCTTCCCAGGGCAGGATCAAAAGGGAACTGTCCTCTGCTTATGTCTCTCTCATCCTGTGGTCTCCAAAAGCGTGTGTTCCCTCCAAATAGAGTTGGGGAAGGAGCAAACAGTGAAGGAGAAGGCAGGTCAGGCCAAGCCAGGCATGGATGCACACACCCATCAGCCCAGCACGTGGGAAGTTCAGGTCGTGCCTTCAGTTCTAGCAGAACTGGGGCTACATAGCAAGACACTGCCAAAGGGAGAGATGGTGGAGGAGAGGGAAGGGAGAGGGAGAGGGAGGGAGAGGGAGAGGGAGAGGGGAGGGGAGAGGGAGGGAAGGAGAGAGGGGGGGAGAGGAAGAGGGGGGGAGAGAGAGAGGGAGAGAGAGAAGGAGAGAGGGAGAGGGAGAGGGACAGGGACAGGGAGAGGGACAGGGAGAGGGACAGGGACAGGGACAGGGAGAGAGAGAGGGAGGTAGAGGGAGAAAGGAAGGGAGAGAGGGAGAGGGAGAAAGGAAGGGAGAGAGGGAAAGAGGAAGGGAGAGGGAGGGAAGTTAGAAGGAAATAAGGAAGAAAGGAGAAAGGAAGAAAGGAAGGAAGAAAGGAAGTTAGAGACAGACTCAATGAGTTGCCTTGAATGACCTTGAATTTATGATCCTCCTGCCTCAGCCTCCTGAGTAGCTGAACTTACAGGCATGTCCCACTATACCAGGTTTCTGTGGTAGTTTTTAAAATTATTCTTTCCTTTATCTTCCTTCCCTCCCTTCTGTCTTTCTCCCCACCCCCACCCCACTTCCTTGAGTTTTGGTTGATTGTAGATGTGGTCAAGTTGACAACCAAGATCAACCATCTTTGATGGCTAATTGTGACTGTCAACTTGGCAAGATCTAGAATTACCTGTAAGACAGGCCTCTGTACAGCCTGTAAGTGGCTAGCTGTTCTGGGTTAACTGAGGTGGGGAGCCCTAATTTAACTGTGGGTGGCACCATCACAAAGGATTTGGTAGCTCATGGACTGAATAGAAAGAAGAAAGCAAGCTAGCACCAGCTGCCTCAAACTCCTGCTGCCATGCTCCCCCCCCACCACCACACACACAAAGATGGACAGCATCTTGTAACTGCAAGCCAAATTAACCTCTTCCTTCCTAGAGTCTCTTCCTCCTTGGTATTTTATCACAAGGAGAGAGTAACTAGGACACTCTCGTTAATTTATCTTTAAAGATACATTATCTCATGTTTAGTTGCCACATAATAGGTACCTATTATGGTAGAAACAGGTATAGGTAGAAATAATAGGTACCTATAGGTAGAAACAGTACAATATGTTTTTTCCATTTTTTTCTATTTTTGAGATTATAATATAATTCCATCCTTTACCCCTTCCCTTTCCTCCCTGCAAGCCCTCCATTATACTTTTCCATGCACTCTTTCAAATCCACAGTTCTTTCTTTTTTACTAATGGTTATTGTTTGCATAAGCGCATATACCTATCTGTTCCTAAATATAACATGTTCAATCTGTATAATGTTACTTGTATGTGTTTTCAGGACTGACCATTTGGTGTAGATACCCAATTGGTAGTCTCTTCCCTGGGGATTAATGGGTTTCTCACTCTCAGCATTACTTAGTTGCCTACAGTTCTTTGTGTAGAGTTGAGGCTTCACGGCTTTCTCCCATCCACTTTAACATGTCTATTGTTATTATCCTAGTAGGATGGATGCGTGTGTGTGTGTGTGTGTGTGTGTGTGTGTGTGAGAGAGAGAGAGAGAGAGAGAGAGAGAGAGAGTATGTGTGTGTTTGTATGTGTGTGTATATAGGTGTGTATGAGTGTGTGTGAGTGTGTATGAGTATATATGTGTATGTGTGAGAGAGTGTGTGAATGTGTATGTGTATGTGTGAGAGAGTGTGTGTGAGTGTGTATGTGTGTGTGAGTGTGTATGATGTATAAGTGTGTGTGTGTGTGTGTGTGTGTGTGTGCGTGAACATGGCTGAGCAAATATCTGTGGCATAGGCTGTTGAATTCTTTGAGTATATGGAGGTATATGCTGGTAGCACATACCTAAAGGACTTTGGAATTCTCCATACTGATTTCCAGGGTGACTACATCAGTTTCTAATTCCACAAAGAGTGTATGAGGGTTCCCCTTTCTCCACACTTTCACCAGCCAGCATTTGCCACCAAATTGATCTCAGCAATTCTGACTGGGGGAAGGCAAAAGTCTCAACGTGGTTTTCATATGCATTTCAGGTCGAACACCGCAAAAGAGATTTCTTAGTCGTTTCCACTTCTTTTTAGAATTCTCTTTTTGGGGCCATAGCCCATTTTTTTTTGACTAGGTTGTTTGTTGTGATTTGAATGAGAAATGTTCCCCCCCATAGGCTCATGTATTTGACATGGCAGTGGTGCTGTTTGGTCAGGTCATGGAATGTCCAAGCTAATGCAGGACAATTACTAGTTCAGAGTCAATATGGATAGTGTAATGAGATAGTGTTTCTAAGCTTCATCCCCGCAAAGTTAAGTAAAATATAATTGTCCTTAGTCTTGAGGGGATTGGCTCCAGGACCTTCCTGGGGACACTAAAGTCCATATAGTTCTATCTCATACACAAAATGGGGTACTATCTGTGCACAACCTCTGCACACATCCTCACAATTTAAACCATCTCCAGATGACTCATAATGCTCAACATGGCTCAAGATATATATATGTGTGTGTGTGTGTGTGTGTGTGTGTGTGTGTGTGTGTGTGTGTGTCCATTTCAGCATGCATGCGATTTTTTTTTCTAAAACTTTCAATTCATAGCCAATTGAGTCATGAATGCAGAACTCAGAATGCGGAGATCTGCTGTCAATTATATTATATTTAGAAAGATACTCAAAGACCGGATAGTTCTCATTTAACTGACAAACAGTAGGAGCAGAGGAAGAGCTGGAAGAGAGACAAATAGACTCCAACACTTTTCTTACCAGAGTTGGTAAATAGTCTAAAGTTTGGATGAGCAATGATTCAGTGATTAAGAGTACTTAATGTTCCAGCAGCAACCAGGGTTGGTTCCCAGCATCCATGCTCATAACCACTTATAATTCTAATTCAAGGGAATTTGGTGCCCTCTTAGAGTCTCAATGGACACCCATATACACATGATATATATATATATATATATATATATATATATTCATGGAGACACACACACACACATACACACACATACCACCACACAATCCAACGTAAAGATGCTACTACCACAATACAAAGGTTCAGACTCTTTAGAAAAAAAAAGCCACATTCTCAGCCTTAATTCTTCTGTGAGCTTTCAGAAAGTTGAATTAGAATTGTTTATACTTATTTTGTACTTCAAATACTTCAGAAACTACTCGGGGGCGGGGGGCCTCAAACTACCAAACAAAGAAATACTTTACAAGGGGGAGCTATGGGAAATGAAGATGAGAAACAGGTCCAAGTCCAGGTCCTTAATCCTGGCAATAGCAGAAGGAACACCCATAAGGACTTCATGCTCACAGTGTTGATACTGTCCTAAATATTCATTTCTTCCTGTCACCTTTCAGAGATCCCTCCTGGTCCTCCTGGCTTCCTGTGGCTTTACCCCTCTTACCTAAAGCTCATTTATCCCACTCCAAGCAA